>NC_049209.1:33701804-34001804 GCF_013347855.1 Anguilla anguilla
ATTTGAGACATCTCACCCCAGAACAATGCTTTGCTTTTGGAAGCCCATCGTTTTGATACAAATCATGCTGCATAACTTCTTTAAAAGCATGTATGCTGTCCAAGTCACTCTGGAGAAGAGAGCCAAAGGAATGTAAGTGTGATTCCGATAACAACAAGCCATCAGGCAAATTTGTCTAAGCACAACACATGGCAGGCTGATCAATGCAGTGTTATATCAGCTTTCTTTGGTGATGCAAGGCGACTATTGCAATCGCAGAGAACTGATCTTTGCAGAGTGTGGAAGCATACTGATGGAGCAGTTATCCTGACCTAGAAAAGGGACAAAGGGTGCCTTGGTTGCTTTTAAAGGAGGGTGTTGTTGACCTTTTCACTGCAGAACCAACACACTAAAAAAATTTTTTAAAAAAAATTTAAAAAAACTGCGCCAGCTCGTATGCAAGAGTACATGCTGCCATCTCGTGGGCATACTTCAAATTGCATTTCATGAAGGCCAGTCAGACGTCAGTTCGATTATGCTGTGTTCAGAGAACTACACTTGACGGCTTTCAACCATAGATTGTACGGAAAATATACTCCATTCAATGTGACGTCACCCACTGACTTGGTGAAAAGCGAAGGCCGGGAAGTGTAGTTATGTGCATAATTGCTACAGTTTAGTTCGGATTTTAACACAAAACGATGACGCTGCGAGCAGGGTTCTAACGGACGCGGGGAGACCCCATTGGATTTCAAGCCCAACGCCTTAACCACTCGGCCATCACAACTTGCGCACGTGCGCCCCCGACAGAGTTGAAGAAAAATATATATTAAAAAAATAATACTCATAACATTCAAAAAGCCTTATCAGCTTTATGTCAGCATATGTCCGTGGATTAAAAGGGAAAAAAAGAGTAGCCTAATACCTTCATGACTGCAATAACCATTATACCTCTTAACGTGCAAAATAGAAAAGAAAATCTAATTGACAGGCAGTAGTGATTTAGATCCGCGTAGCCTACTTTTTGGCCAACCATCTAACGTTTCAGGAACATAAATTTAAAAACAAGAAATTAATGGGTATTCTATATTTATTTTAAAAACGGAAATCTAAAAACGAGAATTAATTGGTTATTTGTGTTGCTGACTGATATTAAACATAAAATTAAATAAACTGAACCTGCTCTGAACTTGTTATGGTGTCATGTTCTGATTTCCGTTTTCTCAAGGGAGAAGGGTGCAGCAGCTACGGCCGGAGCATCCCATGGGTCAAATGTAGAAAAAATATTAATGTTGAAAAAATATTAATGTGGAAAACTGAGGGCAGTTGTACACTGTAGGCTACCAGAGACGGTTTGTTCATTATCAACCGTCTCTGACTCCCACGAATTAGACTACGCTAGGGGCCGTCAAAGTCAACCGTAGCAGTTATGTTAAGACAAACGTTTACACTCCACCGCCATAGTTACGATGCAGAGACACTGACGTTGCTTGGAAATAATGAATTAATCGTTTTTTATGAGTGAAAGTAGTTACATTGTAATTAATTAGTAACGTGTAACTCGTAACTTGTAATTATCCATCATGTGTGGTATTGGCGTCAAGCTCGTGAACTCCTCCTTGTCTTCTGGATGTTTCCCCTCTTCTTTCAAGCTGGCCCACGTCACCCCACTGCTAAAAAAGCCCACTCTGGATCCCTCTGTCATCCAGAACTACCGTCCTGTCTCCCTTCTCCCTTTCCTATCCAAAACAATTGAACGAGCTGCTTCTAATCAACTCTCCTCTTTTCTCTCCCTGAACAACCTCCTAGACCCCTACCAGTCTGGCTTCAGACCTGGCCACTCGACAGAGACCGCACTCCTCTCGGTCAATGAGTCGCTTCACGCCGCACAAGCAGCCTCCCATTCATCTGTCCTGATCCTCCTAGACCTTTCTGCTGCCTTTGACACCGTCAACCATCCCATCCTCCTGTCCTCCCTGGCAGCTATGGGGATCTGTGGCACAGCACTAGACTGGATTGAGTCCTACCTCTCCGGTCGCTCCTTCCAAGTCGCCTGGGCTGGTGCAGTATCAGCACCTCGCCCCCTTGCCACAGGAGTTCCCCAGGGCTCTGTCCTTGGTCCCCTCCTATTCTCCCTGTACACCCAATCTCTTGGTCCTGTAATCTCTGCCCATGGGTTGTCCTATCATTGTTATGCCGATGACACCCAACTCTTTCTCTCCTTCCCGCCCTCTGACACTCAGGTCTCTGCTCGCATCTCTGCTTGCCTGAGGGACATCCAGAGCTGGATGGATAACCACCATCTTAAGCTGAACCCAGGCAAGACGGAGATGATCTTCATCCCTGCTCCATCCTCTAACCTTCTTGACTTTTCTATTTCCCTGGGGGACACTGTGGTGTCATCATCACCCACCGCAAAAAACCTTGGAGTGGTGATGGACAACAGACTGTCCCTCTCCCAGAACATCACGGCGGTGAGTCGAACGTGCAGGTTCTTCCTGTACAACATCCGGAGAATCCGCCCCTTCCTCACCACCTACGCAACCCAGCTCCTGGTTCAAGCAATGGTCCTGTCCCGCTTGGACTACTGCAACTCGCTACTGGCTGGTCTGCCAGCATCCGCCATCAGACCTCTGCAGCTCATCCAGAATGCTGCAGCGCGTCTGGTCTACAACCTCCCCAGACATTCCCATGTCACCCCCCTGCTCACTGACCTCCACTGGCTGCCTGTTATGGCTCGCATCAAATTTAAGTCCTTGGTGCTTGCATACCAGGCAGCTAAGGGGTCAGCACCAGGGTACATTCAGAGGATCATCAGACCCTACACACCAGCCAGACCTCTCCGTTCTGCCACCTCTGGACGCTTGGCACCTCCCCCTCTTCGCGTCTGCACTTCCCGCTCCCGTCTGCTGTCTGTCCTGGCCCCTCGCTGGTGGAATGACCTCCCCGTGACGGTCAGAACAGCAGAGAATCTCACCACTTTCAAACGCAGACTGAAGACTCATCTCTTCAGGCTGCACCTCTCCCCACCCCTCCCTAGCCTATAGTTCAGCTCACTGTACCTAGCTAGGATAATTTGATTATGTTAGTGTATCTGGCAGGATTGTTTTTGTATGATTAGGTGTGATTCCAGTGCTAGTTTGTACTTGGTAGGATTCTTGCTTGCTGAACAAGCTTACTCTACAGGGTTGGAGTCCTGATCGATGTGGTCACTTCTGGCACTACGATCCTTACTTCACTCTAGTGTTTTGCGCCTCTACATCATGAAACCTATGCACTTGTTGTACGTCGCTCTGGATAAGAGCGTCTGCTAAATGCCTATAATGTAATGTAATGTAATGTAAAAGCTTCCAGTGTGTTTGTCCACAAAGTTTTATCCACAGCAGACAGGTTTCCAAGTTTGTCTTCGGTTTGGAGAATGGGATAAAAATAACAAACACCATCTAGACATTCAGAATAACGTGTGTATGTTCTACAAGTCCCCCAACGACCTTAACCACATACAAAGAAAGCTTTGTAACATGTAGCTAAAGTTGTTTTCCACTGTCCGCTGCAATGTTGCAGACAGTGTCGGAGCTAGACGTCGGTTTTTAAACAGGGATTGGTGGACTACAGTGGAAATTATAAATTTGCAAACGGTCAATTAGAGTTACGTTACAAATGAATGACCATTTAAGTTTCTGTAATTACATGTTTAAAATCAGTCAGCAACATGAATAAACAGATGATTCTCGTTTTACAATTTCTGTTTTTTACGTGAAATATCTATGCATTAATGTATTGGGTTTTTTTTAAAAATTATTATTATTTTTTGTTCCTGAAACGAAAACGATTGGCCAAAAAGTAGCTACACGGATCATCTAGCCTACCCATTCTATGTTGTTCAAAACCTCCAGTTCAGTAGGCTAACGTTAGCTAATCATAACTGCAATTTTTTCGCGTGTTACATTGGATGAAGCACTGACGCTATAAAATGTACTGCGAAATTAAGTTTCCATGGTTACATAAACCTGTCCTATGTTTCCGTAGTGTAGTGGTTATCACGTTCGCCTCACACGCGAAAGGTCACCGGGCGGAAACACTTTTTTCTTCTTTTTTTGCTTTTAATTATACGCTCTGCATCAGTACTGTAATGCAGCCAGGACTTGGACATCCCACAGAGTCTATGTGCAGAATATATAGATGATTTCAGCACATCATACTATGTGGAATCTCCAGCCCTTCTGCTCAGCACCACAGAGCTTTATCTCATGTTGCAGCTCAGAAAATGGACACATTACAGATGGTCGCATCATCAGTGAATCTGTGCAGAAGTGATACAAATACCATCTAGGAAAAACGTGATCTTCACAAACACTAACATGCTGGGACGTGTAGGGACTAAAGGGGATACTTCCACATGGGCATTTTCCTAAATCAACTTCCTCTAGATGCACTGGAAAATTGCAACAAAAACATTGTCAACAGCAATGTTAGCAGAACTTTTTTCAGTAGCATGCAGTAGTAGTACAAAACTAAAATCAAGCTGGATTTGCCCCATAGCCATCAGATATCAAATTGGAGCAAATCCCTTGAGGAAACCTCAGCGGAAGTTTCTCATTGAAAGTTGAGGACACTAAAAATGCCTGCCTGGATAAAACAGTAAGCTATAAATTTTTACAAAGCGTAAATCATAAAGTCATCTTATGGGTTGAGGCCAGCAGTGCAAATATACATACCAGTGGAGGCTGGTGACTGAAAAAGGGCAGGAAAAGGAGGACAGGAACAAAACCAACCAATCCAACACATGTTATTTTACACTAGTTGGCTACACATCGTTACTTTCTTATGTCCAAAGTATTTATTCAATCCTGTTATTGTTTCCAAATTCACCATACAGGCTTTCGGAAGATAAGAGTATTTATCAAGGGTGAGCTTTAGAGAACTGTGTTCAACAACCTCCGATTTAAAAAGGAAAAAACAAAAACCATGAAAATCTGGAATTAAAAACGTCAAAACAGGATAGCACTCCTTAGAAAGCGAGCTGACACAGACCTTTGCATGATTGCATAACAGTGAAATTGACAAAAGCAATATTTTTTCTTACTCTCATACTCTTAATCTATGTTGTTTTTTATTTCGTTTTGGCGGTTGTAGATTACTTAATAATAATTATGGAAATACTGCCATTGTAGAACCATCTTGTAAGTCATAGAAACTCTCCTTAATAGAGCTCATCCTTGCATGGCCAGGAAATCTGAGCACACCGACATGTCCTTTGAAGGAAAAGTAAGCTACACTTCCCTGATTGCTGGGCATACTGTTTTTATTCTTCTCAAATGCGAAGAACTTCCGTTGAATTTTATGTGAAAGGCGTTATACAAGCGGAAGCGGAAGCCCAATTGTCGGTGTCAATGTGCACTCCCATTAAACTAATTGCTACAGGCAATTTATTCCCTCACGACTAAATCGGTAGCGCTCATAAAGATAATTGTCCGACTGCCTTAAAGGATCGTTCCCTGATTTTCTTGCAATGATGGCTCACGAGAACCTCTTACAAACGGTGCGTTCATTTCAGAGACTGTTCATTTCTGCTGTTTGTGGGTGTGGCTTAGACTATAGGTTCATGTTAGCTATCCAGCTAACTGAAACTTAAACCTGAAACTGAAATCCCGTGTTTACCCCGAAATGTCAACAATTGGGTTAACTCAGAAAACCACTTAGAGCTACGTAAAACTTTCTGATGACCTGATTCAGCATTTTTCATCATGGTTACCTGGGGAGTTGGTCGTCCAGCAGTCTCGATTCTCGGTTTAGCTGCCTAATCGGCGTATTTGTGACAATAAATAATCCACAATATTATCACCATCCCACTAGCTATCTGAGCAGTCCTTCCAAAACCAAAGCTTGTTGTAGCACTAGATAACTAGCTACGGCTGGTTGAAAAAAGACAAATGTAAAACTAGGGAGCAAGCTAACGTGAGTTAGCGGTTGGCTAACTACTAGCTACTGCTCGATGAAAAAAAACTATGAAAATGCCATAACAGCTCAAAGTAAATCTGAAAAAGGAAACATAGGCTCCTTTGTAATATGCCTAAACATTAAAAAAAATTTTTTTAATTATGCGACATGTGCGCGTTTTGTAATTTGCTAAAATCGTTTCACCGTCAGATCGCTACACTAACGTTGAACCCGCGGATGAAACTCGGAAATCAGTAATTGGACCAACTCGATGTCAATATTTTATTCTGTCTGTTGATTGGTAAGAGAGATGCCTTCCCTCGAAGTATTGTTTGCGTATTTTGACCAATCACATATTACCAGTGGGAAAAAAATAAATACATTAGATTGATATAAGAAGACCCGCCCTACCACTCCGCCACGCACCATTGCACTCCCCACCACGCCACCACTTGATTGCCCTTTCCCCTTGTGTCTGCGGGTGTCGCTGTTGAAGCCTTTTAATCAGAATTTCAATATTGGAGAGAAAATAGATTTGTATGACACTGAGATTTTGTAATAGTTTATTTCAACTGTTTACTTTCTTCATATTTTGATCTTCCTCTGCCTATGGACCAGCTTCGTCTGGTATACACAATACATACAAATTACTGTACTATCCATTCTGTTAATGGATGAATGATTTGATGTTTACTTTTAAATTTCTGTATCTGAATATAATGTTTCCTAAAAGGAACAACAAATACATATACATATTATGTATGAGCCTTCTTTTTTTCCTCTTTTTTTTTTGGAAAAATAATTTCTCACACAGGAACAGGCTATGTGTGAACTTCACAAAATATATCAGCCACATGGTGGCACTGTCCACTCAACTTGCAAAATTAGCATGTGTGAAATCAGCAGATTTTATTTGAACTTCAAGTGAAACTGGAGTTATGTTACTGGATTTTAATTTTATTCTAAAGTATATCAAAAAATGTTCTCTTGATAAATGAATGATATCAAATTTTACTCCAACATTTGTGAGGCTTATAATTTGTTTAAAAATACATCATTGTGATTTTGTGTGCAACCATACAATACGACATGGTCAAAATTTCTTGATTGATGTAGTGGGCAACCATAAATGTCAAGACCATGACAAATTATGACATTAAATATAATAATAAATAAATAAATATATGAAATATATTCTTATATGAAATATATTAGCAAATTATTCTGAACCTAAAACTACAATGCATATGATTTATGTGAAAATGTACTTAATCAACAGAATAGCAACCACTTCCCCACTAGATTAGGAAAGTAAAAAATAAGTGTTTTTTTTTCTTTTTTACCATCAGACAGCACTAGTGGTTGATGTAAATACTCTGCAGACCATAGCTGATACCTCATTCCTGTTGCTGCTATGCTTCGAAACTTGCCTGAATTAAAAAAATATATAAATAAAACATTTAAATAAAGAATTCTTTTTTTCTGTGATTATCACTTTAAAAACTCTTGTGGGTTGTAAACGGAGAGTGCATTAAAATATGAAATCTTGTGTAAATCTTGTGTTTCAATTTTTTGTTAGTAGGAATGCTGTGTGGATCAATGTTTTGTGTGTCAACACCACCACAGGCTTGTTTGGGGCAAACACACAACGTACAGGAGAGTGGTGCTGAGGACTCCTGCCTGTTTGGTGCCAGGGTCCTGGACTGAGAATGCAGGCTAAGCAATTGGGTCAGAGATGTCACTGTGCCACCACAACACGGGACCATGATCTCAGTGTTTCCATTGTGATCTGCTTCTTCACATTTCACAGAGAGTGCATTTTATTATTGCTTCTGTATCACTGTAAGACATTGGATATAAGCCAATAAAATATTATTGGGGGCTGCAATTACGTCATTTGAGAATCGTGGAGCTGTGCACTTTACCCTGTGCGTTCAGTAGGTTATCAGTTCATTTCTTTTAATGACTGATATAGACATGAATGTGGCATATGTGTGTGTGTGTGTGTGTGTCTAATCCTCAGTGAGTTTTGTTTTGCTCTTGACTGTTGGCCAGTGTCTGTCCACTCCTTTCTTTTTTAATGGTTTCTGATAATATTTTATTCCAAAGCATCTGTCTATAAATGCATATTTAGTTTCTTTTGTTTATTTCTGTGCGTGAGTTTTCACGTTACACTGTTCACATGTTTAATGTTTTGGATATGCATGCTCATTTAACACAACAACAAAAAAAACTTCTGACTACAAAAATTGTTAGGTGGTCAGAAAATCTACCAATGGGCATAGGAAAAAAAGAAAAATTTCCAAGTAATATTATAGACAGTTCACTAAACTAGGCCATTTACCAGGATGGGAAGTTGTGTGTTAACAGCAGGACAGACATATGAAACACATATGAGTGTAATGTATTGACTCTACAATCAAAGGCAGTCATCTAATACCATTGTATTGTGTTCAACACAGTGGTCCATGTTCTTCAGGATCAGAATAGCCTTGTTCCTCTCTGAACCACAGGTCTTCTCTAAAAGTCTGTCTGGGCCGGGCCCAATCTCAGCTGACCCCTAGGTGCATCGGATGATGTTTACGTTACCTTTTATGGTGGCTCTTAGTTACAAGTGTCTTCGCTGTGTCACTCAGCTTGGGCACTGAAGTGTGCTAATTATCCGACACCTGACACTTTGTTTGTTTGTTGACGGCATAGTTAAGCCGTTATTTCACCCCGCACCCCCTCCACTCCGCACCCCATCCCACCCCACCCCGCCCCACCCCAGTCAAAAAACCTGTTTTAGTTCACTGGAAGTGGAACATCGGCAAACAGAACTGATGCAATGAATCTCAGCAAACAGTTCATTGAACAAACTAACTATAGGGAAGAACTCTGTGCTCTTCTCCTTTTGGTTTCGCTGGATGACACACAAGGGCTTTCAGAATTGGAGGCTGCCATTACTAGTTAATCTTCACTTTATGAATTTGCATTTTCAGTTCTTACTGAACCCATGTGGCTAGTGTGCATGCAAGTGACGTGGGCTGTGTCAGTTTCACTCAACAAAAGTAGAATTCATAATATGAAATACAATAAATAACAATAAACCTTGCATAGGAATGCTTTAGTAGGGTGGTACTTGATAATAAACTGCTTGTAACACGTCAAAAATACATATTACTGAAAAATCATATACAGTGAATGAT
Source organism: Anguilla anguilla (assembly GCF_013347855.1). NCBI lineage: Eukaryota > Metazoa > Chordata > Actinopteri > Anguilliformes > Anguillidae > Anguilla > Anguilla anguilla. Next base: position 33,710,912 of record NC_049209.1, read on the forward strand.
TAAAACTTCATAAAAATAACAGACTAGATTTAAATGAATGAGTGGATGCAAAATAAATAACAAACTATAATAACCCATCTGATTTAGTCATTACAATTTCTTAACAACAATATGTAATGCACACTTAATTGAAAGAACGATAGCAATAAAATGATCATGACCGTATGCAACAAATAATAGCACAGGGATGTATAAATCAAATAACACAATGCTGATGATAAAAGTTTGGCTTAAGCCAGCGATTCTCAAACTTGGGCCTGGGGACTGTGTATGCTGGGTTTTGTTCCAATTGCTAACCCAGGATTTTAACAAGCTGTTCATTTTTCTTAATTAGAAGCTTTTCATGTTGCCACCTCATGTCATAAATACATAAGTATTCATGCCATAAAAATTCCTTATTGTTTATTGTGCTATTTTGCACTTAATTACATCATAAAATGCAAAAAATGAACTGATAAAACTACAGACTGCAGAGAATCAATAGGTTCCTGACTGGTGAAAATGTGGACACCAGGCCACTAGATTGAATGGATTGAAACAGGAGCCAAACCTGCATTGAGTTAATAAATTTAAGGAGGAAAAATATTATAAGAATATGAACAGGTGTTAAACAACCTTACTTGATCAAGAGATTGACTGTAACAAAACGCAGCATACATAGGGATCCCCCAGAACCGAGACTGAGAACCACTGGCTTAAGCTTTAGAACACAACGTTAAATTTCTGGAAATGGAATGACAGGTCAGTTTTACAAAGCCAGGGACACCATGTGCTGGTACATTAAGTTCAGACTAGTCTGTACACATTAGTAATTCAAAAGGGCCACTATGAAGCACTACAGTGAAGACAGATGGCAAAAAACTCATTGAGGGAAAAGACTTGAGGCTTCCCCTGTGGATAAGCTAAAGGCTACAGTGGTGGAAAAAAACTCAAAATGTTCCTTTTCACTGCTGAACAGATTAAACATATCGCTTTAATACTCCCCAAAAGCTAACTTTTAACTGTACAGAATGTGATCATAGTTTCAGCCCTCCAGGATATTTGTCCAAACAGCTGATGGCCTCATTCTGCAGTAAGTGAAACTGCTGTCTACATCGCAGTACTGCACATACCAACAAATATTTACTCTGCAAGCAGTTCTCATGAAATACCTCCTTGATAGTCAATATTTGACTTTGACCTTTTTTTTTGGTCTTGCACATATCTAATGGAGTACAGTTAGAATATAAAATGATTATATCTGATCAATCCAACCATTGCTCCAAGACACATATTTCTGTCTTTATACTCAGGAGTCATTCATTTAATAATGTAGTTTCTGAAGTTAATGTGTTTGTGTGGGTGCGTCCATGTGTGTGTATGTATGTATAATATATACATTTTGAAAATATTTTTGTAATCCCTTGTGGTCTCTGTGCATACATCACATTATACTTTCTACATATCACACACACACACACACACACACACACACACACACACGCACATAATCATGTTTTGTTTACCTCAGAGAGGGCTAAACGTGACTGTAACAGCAATGGCATGAAGTGAAGCAGGTGACTGTTTGATCTCCATGTTGTGGGCACAACGCCAAACAGGACGCTGATTGCTGGCACTCTCCGAGCTACTGTATGTTGGGGCGGGGTGTGTGTGGGGGGGGGGGGGGGCGGGGTGAGGGGGTGAGGATAGCAGAACTGCATTTCATACAAGCGGTCTTTGTTATGTCAATGATAGAATTGACATTCCCATGATCAGTGCTGACAGGAGATCCAGTGGGAGAATCTCCTGGCTTGTGTGGTTGTTATTACAGTCACCTCCTTTCCAAAGATCAGTTAAAAGCTGCCATTTACTGGACACGTTGTTAAAATATTCATTCTAGACAGCTTCTCATTTCTGTTTCAAAAAAATTAAGTTGTGGTGCAATTTAAATAAATTATGCCACAATCACAAGGCACAGCCAACATTTTATTCTCAGGAATTTTCTGGACCTGGAATTCATGAACAATAATGCAGCAGGGCTTAACAGCACTAGAAAGTAGTATGGCAGTATGTTTTTCTTTTCTTTATTTGTTCTCTAAATCATCATAGGGTCTAAAATACTGCATCCAAATACTGCAGACCTGCATTCATATAAACAAAAAAAACAAAAAATAAATAAATAAAATAAAATCAGAAATTTTAATGTGCTGGCTTAAAGTTACATCAGCATATTTAAAAGTGCAGCTGTATTTGGGAAAAATGAAGAACGGGCACTGTGATCTATGGAGGGAAAGTCTGATCAGACAGGTATAATCTGATAATTCCACCCTCGTCCACTTACTGTATGTCTCTGGGTGCGCAATCAGCAATTGCTCATAAGAATAATTACTTTCCTCATAGCGGAGAGCACTGTGGACAGCTACTGTAGATTCCTGGGTAATACTGACGCTCCTCTGCATGTATCTTCAATGAAGGCCGTAGCAAAAGCCTCCACAAGTAAATGCTGTACCATCAGATTTACAATTTAATGCACCCTAATCTACAGGATCAAAGGTGCTCACACCCTTTCTAAATCCTTGGAATGAGTATTATGTGTGTTTGTGTGCGTTCATACACATACGCACACGCACACGTATGTGTGCACCTTAATAATTTTCACAAACCCTCCAACATAAATTCCTCTTCACAATCATTATGACACAATGGGGTTCCTGCGTACACCTAAACGTCAGACTTGAACCCTCCCTAATTAGCTGAGTCTTGCACAAGATCGCTTTGTTCTGACGTTTTTTAATCTTTGTACCTTTCTGCTTCTCACACATCAAACCAAAAAGTACCCAGATTAATCATTTTGGATATACACTTGTAGGCTGACCTTCGGGCCCCCAGCACACATGGTTGTGTTTCTAGGGAGGAGCAGTGAAACTAGGCGACGTGTCAAAGGAGTGCCATTTCTAACATCTTGTAATTACTACTAATTTCAAACGGGATGTGTCTATCACTTGTGGAAAACGCGTTGTCATCTACACAACACGTAGGCAGGAACCAACGCACTCAGTCTGTCTCTGTCCTTTCCGGAAATCAGACCCCATTGTCCTAACACCTGTGGCTCCACACACACAATGGAAGTCCCCAACAGTGGCAGGGAGTGCACCTGCAATTCTGCAAACAAAGAAAATTACCCCGTGCAAAGAAGCTAAGCATGAGGTAAAGGAACAGATGACATAAAAAACACCTAATAACAGGAGACACTTGCAGACAATGTGTTCTTTTATACGTTATAATTAGAGTTTTGTTAACTATAATTCCAGTGCACTACACAGCGGTAAGTTCCTTATTTATGATTAAATACAGAGTTTGTCATTTATGTATTATTATATAAATGTGCACTCGAGTCTTGTCTCTCGCTCAGTTCAGTCTTTTTGGTCATAATCTTTTCTTCGACAGTCTTTCTTTTCTTTTTTATCAGTATACACTGTCACAGTCAAAGGCAGAACTGGTTATTTTGGCAGATTTTTCTCTGCCATTCTTGTTTTGTTTTCTAGGCAACAAGATAGGTATAGCGCTGTCTCTGCGGTATCTCTGCTCTGCTCTTAACTGTGTAGCCTGCTACTCGCAACATGTTTGTCAGGCTGAGAGCTGTCCTGATTGGCCCCAGAGAGCTGTCCTGATTGGCAGTTAAGATTCAGGCACGGTGAACTTTAGAGTGGCCCATTTCAGTGCCAGGGGCAGTAAGAGAGAGTTTTTTCTTAGGGCTGATAATTTATTGAAATCTGTCAAAACATGAAGGAAATTTTACAACAGTGTTAAAAAATTCTTACATACTGCACCTTTAATATTATTATTACTATTATTATTATTACAATACATGAAAAAATAATAATATGAATAATAAACATTATTATTATTATTATTATTATTACAGGGTAGGAGGCACATTGCATAGGCTATGTTAGGAATAATTCAGATTGCAATACAAGTCTAACATGTAGTGTCTCTGGTAATAGGAATACCAGCACTCTTAATTTGCATTTGCTTTTGTTTTTTTCTTTTGCATCCAAGACATCTTTATTCATTACAAGCCTTCATTAAAAACCTTCATTATACAAAAGGTACTGAAGAAAAAATACTAGCATAATAAAACAAACAAGCCATTGAAAGTCCCCAGTATTTCTGGATTAGCAACACTGCTAAAGGTCTGATGTAGAGATTAATTTTCACTTCCCTACACAGTAAAATGGTCAGTGTTAAGTCAATTCTCACAAAGTACATATTGTCTCTATTGGACTCATATGTCTTATGTTAGAGATGAATGAACACTGGACATTTTACTGTGTTCTTCCCGCTCTCACAGAGGCTGGTATCCCAGCGAGCACAAGTCTATACAGAATCTAGAGGTCTAGGGGGGTGGAAATCTAGGTTGAGAGATGACATAAACGGGTCTAGGTTAGCTCAGGATAACTTCAATTTAGCTCATGTTTTACCCAGATATAGCCTGGCTATGTCCTAGTATATACCATCTAGACATTCTGTGAAAACCCAGCTACATTTGGTTGAAAAGTGCAGGCTATATCTGGGTAAAATCTGCGATAAACTGGAGCTAACCTAAGCTAGCGTAGTCTAGTTTATGTCAAAGCATCTCTCAACCTATATTTCCGCCCCTCTAGATGCCTAGGTTCCGTCTAGATTCAGGCTGGTGCTCACTGGTGTGCGGAGTAGGCCTGAAGCAGAGCGTGTGCCCTCTCTGCAATCCAAACACTGAAATCTCTGGGCCCTGATGAAAGCACTGGGCTAAAACATTTTCTCTCTAGTTTTTTTTTCTTCCTTTTTTCTTTCTCCTGTTTTTACCTTTGATGTTTGGGTAACGTGGGATTATGTAATGTTTAAGCATAGCAATGTGCCAAAATGCACTCAAAATATGGCATGCACAAATATACAACTATAAAGCCGGCTTTTTATTCAATTAGAATCAAGTATTAACCCATGGCATGCACACACACCCACATGCACAAGCTTGTGCACACACTCACACGCATATAGTATGTTCAAGTAATAATATGTTCTTGTATGTTCTTGTAATAGCATGTTCTAATACCTTCTATGTATGAATCTCCAGCATTTCACAATACTGGTTTAAGTGGTTTACATTGCTGAAAAGAGAGGAGCGGGGGGAACAAGAGAAGCTGGGTTTCACACAGCAGGGAACCTTACACATTTGAGGAAGTCTCTGTTCCACGTTTTGTTCTCTGGCCCTTCAGTTGACACTGTAGTTTTATTTGCACCTGAGAGGGGGAAGAAAATCACTACAGTTTCCTCTAAGTTTCTAAAATACTACTCTTTTTGTGCAGCTGTAAATTTTTAGTGAGTATTAATAATGGATTGCCTTCCCGGGAGAGTGCAGTTATGACAATTAATGTTAACCTGATTTAAGATACAATCCAAAGTTCAATTTTATTTGCTCCACGTGAGTGCATTGCGCAAATAGTCTCTGCGGGATTTAGCTATTCTAGGGGCCAACACTTAAATTAACTACCACAACACTCCAATTAAGGTCCTTAGAGCTGCAACCCGAAGTCGTATAATTTTTCTCTCTTTTTTATTCTCAGATTTCATTAGCCTTTCAAACAACGCGATCATAATCCGAGTTACGTCATCAATAACGTTCTGACTAACGGAACAGTAAAACACTAGATGGACCGAAACGTGCGGGTTTTGCATCAGTGTTCCCAACGCTCTCAGAGGAATAACAGGTTGGGTCGCATTCTTTCCCAAGGTAGCTGTGCCCCTTGGTTTAGACAGCAAACTGTGAAACGCCCTAGGAGGGGGACGTAACATGTCATGACCGAACACGCTGGTTGATGAAGTGCCGAATGCTAAGGAAACAATGATCCATGTGGAAAACTGCCAAACTTAAAATGTCATGTGCAACCACTCAGCAGTTTTCTACGTAATATATAGTCGCTCATCATAGGGCGAAAGATGAAAAAATAAATGAAGTCGGTTTTATCAATTGCGTAACGGATTCCAACCAATGAGCGCAAAGCAAGGTGTGTCTTCAGGCACACCTGAACAGGTTGGGTTGTTTTCGCTCACGCCAATTGTTCTGATGAACACCACTAGGAAATTACAAAACGATTTTTGTTGGTGATTCGGGATTACAAATTACCTTCTCCCTAAACCAGGACTGGAAAGAGGAAACTTTGGACGATCGATTTTTAAAAAAAAATATTTATTTTATCCCTCCCTTGAAATTTCGTCTCTCTTGTATTTTGTCCCCAGCGGCATAGCCGTTTTATTTTACTGCAGACCAGTTTACACTAATGGGAATGATGCGATATGGCTATATAAGCGACGATTCGTGCACAAACGGTGAGTTATTAATATCAGGTATCCTTCCAGAGCGGTATTAGGCCGCGCACTTTGCCTACTGGCGTACAGTACAGTAACATACGCATTTGTGTGTAATGGGTCCACCCATTTAGAGTTGGGCTCGCCCAGCATCTTTTCTGAACATATTTCGACGAGGTGCAAATAACTGGAACATGAAAAGCATAACGCAACTGAAACATTAGCGTAAAATGTTATGTTATATTTGAATTTTACTCAGGACATGTTTAATATCAGCATTTGAAAAAAGGGTATATTCGTTGGTACCAAGCCGTCTGTCTTGCTATTTCAAAGATATGTAACAATTTTCGTGTTTTGCACGATCGTTGCGTTTGCGTTCAGGTGAATTAGTTGAAAATTTCACAGTCTATCAGGCCATAAGTTATTTTATTGACCTTCATTCAACATTTTGTCCGCCCTCTCTCAAGAGAATAAGCACTGCTGTTTTACTAGCATCGCTGTTTACACTGTAAACATAGGCGTGCAATACGTTCACCTGGAGAAGCTTTATTTAGCGTCCGGTGCTGTGTCCATAGCTGGGGTTTTTAAGCATACGCGAGGAAAATATGTTTATACAATGTAAAATATACTAATAATGCACACTGTCATATAGGCCTACATGTGCTAAGTCAAGACAGTATCTGGTCGTTCAGAGATGAAACCAATGCATTAAATCATTGTCAACGGTATATTTCAAGCATTTTTACTGTGGCCCTGAGGTTTTATGTATTTCGACGAATGTGAGCATAAAGCGCGTATATAATTTTTACTTAGTTACCAGTGGCCACACGTGCTGTTTTATATCAAAGCCGGCTGTGTTGTGAAAGCAAGTGCATGGTAACATTTTTCATAGATCTAGTGCTTAATAAACCAACTGGAATATTTTAGTGGGGATGGTGGACATGTTTTCACTTTTTCCTCTCATTTAAGTGACAGTTTTGAGTATAGAGTGTTAGAATAGCAATTCCATTTCCATTTCACTATGAAATAGGTTCGTTTCCCCCAGCAGCACTTTTGTTTACCTGTATACAAGAACACCGCCAATTGTTGTCATGCCGTTGACAGTGGGCGTCAGCTTGGGCGCGCACTCGAAGCGTTTTTGTCACTGCGAAAATGAAAACCTCAATTTCTTTTTACTCTATTCGCAGGCTCACTTGTCCGTTTTCTCTGTTCCTCCCGAACCGTTGTGTGCAAGGTCGTAGAGGGGATATCACAAAATTCCACTCTCAACGAAAGCCACAACGGCACGGTGACAGCGCTCTCTATAGACAAATGGAGCAACTACAACTTTTGGATCGGCCTCTCGCTCGCTGTGCTCTCGGCCTTCCTGATTGGTGGGAGCGTCATTCTGAAAAAGAAGGCTTTGCTCCGCCTGGCGGATAAAGGGGAGACCAGAGCAGGTGCGTGAACTTTTTGTCGACATTCAAAGTCGGTGTTGTAGAACCCCCATTCCTTTTCATCACCTGTAGTGATTGTAGTGATCCGTATTAAAATGTTCAGTTAAGAAAATTCTAATCAGATGTTTGTGATCTTACACCTTAAAAGAGTTAACCTATCATTTGGAATCTAATGAGATAACACGGTGTATTAATCCTTTCATGCAAGACAGCTAGGGATCCCCAAAATAATACCTAAAATACCAGGCTATTTAGAGTTAGAATGCAAGTGTGTCTGCTTAATTATGGCAATGTGAAACAGAACCTACCTGTGGGCCCTGTAGGTGACTGTCAGATGTTCTAAGTCAGCACTTACGCTGATGTTTGGACAAAGTAAAGTGTCAGTTGACTATAGGAAAGGTTAACGGAGAAACCCGGGTCTGTAGTAATCAATTAATTACAATTCAAGTTTCATGTTCTCATTTTTACCTGCTGCTCCCTTTCAAAATATCACAGGTGACTTTTTCTCTCTGTTGTAACAAGGAGGAGGTTTATAAGGAAAATCTGTGTTCAACTGTAGGTGAAGGAGGCCATGGATACTTGAAAGACTGGATGTGGTGGGGTGGCCTTCTAACCAGTGAGTTTCCCCGAGGACTCGGCTCGCATCAGAACACAGTTTACATCTCAGAGAAAGCTCTCATTTATGCCACAGAGCACATTTAAGCACAGCGCATATGTATTAGCATTCATCCCTAACACAACGGTAAACTGTCTATTAATTGTAACACTTTACCATAAGTGTCTATTAACATTATTCAATGTCTTAGTTATCACGAATAAGTCATTAACTGCTGCACAGATAGAGCATGATTTGTTCAATTTATTATTATTATTATCATTATTATTATTTATTTATATTTATATTAGTTATTATTAATAATAATAACTTATTTTCCCCTGTCCATGCTGAACATTTCGGGTACAAAAAACTCACACTAGCAAACCTTAACTCATCAGTAAGTGTTTGTTAATAGAATAAATAAATCTTGTGTAGCTGTCTGCTATATTAAAGAACACAGATGCATGATTAAAAGGAGAAACCATCTAGGGTGGCGCTCAGTCCAGCTGCTCAGCAGCTGCACAGCCGTATTCCACACAGAACAACTGTTAACACATTTACTCATATCAGCCCAGGAACCCATGGGATTGCAGTATTCTTCCTGATGTTTTTCCTCCTTTGTGCCATGTGAGTTGATTATACCTCAGGCTTGATGTTCTTCTTGTGTTCACGTGCTTGTTTTATCTTTATCTCAGTGGGGGCGGGCGAGGGGGCAAACTTTGCGGCCTACATGTTCGCCCCGGCCACCGTGGTCACCCCCCTTGGAGCACTCAGCGTCTTGATCAGGTCTGTATAACCCATTTAGAGAGCAGCATTTTTTTTTTTTGGTTTGTTTGTTTGTTTTTTGGTTTGTTTTTTCAGAATTCTAGGTCAGTGTTCTAGAACTGCATTGCTTTCAATTACCGTCAGTGATTGTTACATCAGCATTAGAATGTTCAGTTACAGAACATTCCATTCACACATTTGTGAGCTTACACCTAAAGGGTTAACTGCCCGCTTTTCACTCTCCACTGTGGAGGATGCAGGAATGGTAAATGGTAAAATGGTAAATTTACTGTGTGGTTTCCATGCTTCTGTATTTATTAAACCAACCACTGGGGTGCACTACCTTTCACTCAAATATCACTCAGTAATTTCCCTGTTCTTGTTTTAGTCTTTGACACACATATTCATTTGGCAGCCTTTAATGAGAAGCAATTTATTATGTAAGCCTTAAAACACCCGTGTAATGCGTGTTTAAATTCATTGCTCAACATTAACAGTGAAAGGCTTTAGCAGTTGAGCATAGCAATGAACCTGTCATTCAATTTTGTGACAATTTAGCAAAAGCCCAAAACACTACCGCTTATGTAATCAAATGATGCTGTGCTTACTTTGTTTTTATTTTATATTACAAGCTATGGTTGATGGATGCTTTCAGTGTTGATTACTTAATAGATCTCTGTTGTGTGCTGTGGTTGATTGGTATAATCAGTGTTGGTCACTTGTAAAATATTGATGCTGTGGGCTATGGTCAGTCGGTGTGTTCTGTGTTCATTATTTAATTGACTGATGTTTTGAGGGTGGTATGTTCAGTGCTGATTTGTGGATTGTTCTTGTGCAGTGCAGGCAATACAGTTAGGCAACGATTCGGCTGCTTTGCACAATGCAATACTGTGAATATATTGATGGTATATATTGATGGTAATGAGGTCGATTTGCTTAGTGCAGCACTGTGTGTTAATCAGATGGTGATGTGGCAGTTTGCAGTTTAGTGCTGCTTATTTAGTTAGGAGGTCATGCATTTGTTCTGTGTGTGAAGTGCTGTGTATTTAACCCTTAGAGTAGGTTTTTTGGAAGATTTCTTCAACGTTTATTCAACATTTTCAACTTTTTGGAAAGTTGGAAAGTCAGCATTCTAGAACTCCATTGCTTTCAGTTACCAGTAGTGATTGTTACATCATCATTAGAATGTACTGTTGAGAACAATCTTGATTTATTTGTGATCTCACAATGTGATTGTGTGATGCGGTTGCAGTGCAGTACTGTCTTCCTTCCTGTTGGGGGAGTCTCTCAACTTGCTGGGCAAGCTGGGTTGTGTGCTCAGTCTCCTGGGCAGCACCATCATGGTGATCCATGCTCCCGAAGAGGAGGAGGTGACCACCCTTCAGCTGATGGCTGAGAAACTGCTCGATCCAGGTTATACATGTATTATTATTATTATTATTATTATTATTATTATTATTATTACAATTTTCATTGTTATTATTATTATTATTAGTAGTAGTAGTAGTAGTAGTAGTATTGTTTATTGCTGTGTTCACCTGTGTTTGAAAACCAAATGCAGTAAATCATAGGAATGACATCCTAGTAATAAACAGGACACATTTTTCTCATCTGTTTGGTTACCATTCATTAAAAAAGGAATAACAAGCAGGGATAAATTGCTAATCTGATCATCCATGAATTGCAGTTCTTCAATTCAGTCGAATGGGAGATTTGTTGGTCACTTCTATGATAATATTGGCAAGCAAGGTTCAAACTGAAAAAGCAACGCTAATTTTCTACTGACACCAAAAGCATTATGTTGAAGCTGTTTGCTAACTTTGTTAGTTGCATATATTAAATTCCACGAGCACACTGATTACTTAATTTATAAAACATCAACAGTAGGGTGTTTTTATGTTTGATTTTTTCAGTGACAGGGTTTCTACTCATTAGAGTTGCAGATTCCCCATTATTACTGTTCCCGCATGTTTACCGATTGAAGAGTTCATTTTGCTGTAATTTTTGGAAAAATGTGTCCTTCACAGCAAAACTGTTTCAGTGGTTTGCGTCCATCAAAACACAAATGAGGCAATTGGATTTAATGATTTTTTATTGTGTGCAGCCTCACTTTTTTATTAATTTCATGCTCGTGAACTTTTGCGAAAATGAAACAATTACACCAGTCATCAGTTAGAAGTTTATTTGAAATAGTGGGAATCTAGAAACCCTTGGATTCAAAACCACTCCAGGCTACTGCAGACTTACTGGAGAAAGACCTTAGGGAATGGTACCGATCTAATTTGATTTGACTTGAGTTCATTTTTTAAGTCCAAACACATTTACAGCCAGATCCTCACTTGAACAACTCTAGGATGATATTAAAGTACATACATTAAAATGTTCTGGCAGAAAGGCAGAAAAGTTGAAGGGTGTGTCGTTGTGATCTTCATCTGTGAAAAGCAGAAGAGACAGACCAAAGGAAGTTGTCAGACAGGCATATTTTATAAATAATCCTTCAATGGTCTGCTGAACTGTTGAACTGAGCTGTATGGTGTTTCTATGGGTATTATCTTGGTGTGCCAGTTAGAGGGATAAAATCACTCTATCACATTTTAATACGTGGAAAGTATTTAAGGGTGATCATGTGGCTCAGTCTCCCTGTGTGGCCCTCGGCTCGATTACTCTCCATGGCACTTTATGTACTGTCATCTCATCTGTATTTGTAGCCTTCTTTCCCTGTCTAAAGTAAAAAAATAAATAAATACACAACAAATAATGATAATAAAGGAGGGCAGACTGTCTGATTTGGTTTAAAAAAAAAAAGATTAAAAAAAACTATTTTGGAAATTTTGTCCTTCACAAATATAGTGTGGTAAATTTGTTTTGGTGATTACTAAATGCAAAATAATTTTAAAAATGCCACTTGCAAAAAAGAAATAGAAAGCAAAATCTTCCATTAAAGTGTAAGCAAACTTTAAGGACTTGACTCAAAGCTAAAGTTAAGGACATATTCTGATTGAATTGTGTCTGGACTTTGGGTCTGAAGTGGTAATTTAGCCAGACGTGTCTCTGTTGTGCTTCTCCAGGCTTCCTGGTGTACGCCAGCATCCTCCTGGTGGCCTGCCTGGTTCTGATCTTCTACTTCTCCCCGCGAGTGGGAGCGACCAACATCCTGGTGTACATCGGCATCTGCTCCCTGCTCGGGGCCTTCACGGTGTCCTCCGTCAAGGGCCTGGGCATTGCCATCCGCACCTTCTTCACCGACGCCTCCGTGGTGCAGCAGCCCCTCACCTGGGTCCTGCTGATCACCCTGGTGGCCTCCATCGTCACGCAGGTCAACTACCTGAACAAGTCCCTGGACGTCTTCAACACCCTGCTGGTGTACCCCATCTACTACGTCTTCTTCACCACCGTGGTGCTGGCCACCTCCATCATCCTCTTCAAGGAGTGGGGCTCCATGTCAGGCGTGGACGTGGTGGGCACCGTCTGCGGCTTCCTGGTTATTGTCCTGGGCGTGGGCATGCTGCACCTGTTCAGGGACATCCAGGTGTCACTCGCCAGCCTGACCCAGTCTTTCAGCCCACGGTCTGAGGCGGAGCTGGAGGAGGAGAGGAGGAGGGTAGAAGACAAGCACATCCTCATCGAGAACATGGAGTGCCTGCCACCGATGAGGGAGGACGGGCCCAGAGTCTTCATTATCAGCTGAGGGTCATTGGATAATGGATGTTGTACATATGTATATGTGTAGTGTTAACATTTTTACTCCAGATATATGTGACATGACCTTTGAACTGCTGCCGTTGAGTATTCCCTTTGATGACACGGCAAGCAGTGAGGCCTACTGTAGTTACACAGGTGTAGGTACAGTTTCACATGCAGTACGGTCCTTAGTCTTTCACTAGTACATTTGATCATTAATTCTAGGTTACCTATTCCAAAGATACCCAATCTCTTTTTTCCAGTCGTCTTTATTTCTCACAAACAAGCTGGAATTCAAATTTCAGACAAAAATACATTTGCCTTTTCCCAGATGCCAGTCCATGAAAAACAGGGGTCCTGGAGAGCCACATCTGTCTCCTGGTTTACATTTATCAGCCCTTTGCTGAAACAGCACATTACACAGTTGACTGAGCTTCCGTTTTTGGGTTGCAGATTTAAAGGTGAAAACACAAACCAGAAACTGTGGCTCTCCGAAAACAGAGTCATGGACCCCTGCATCAAAGTAAGTGGGGAGGGGTCCATCTTCATAATGAAATCAACTTCTCTGCAACTTACAAAAACTAGGCGGTAGCCATGGTGTAAGATAAAAATATGTTATATTTAAATGTTTCTGCTGTTTTTACATACAAAGTAATTATTATTTTTTTTATTTTTTGAAAAATATCCAAAAAACCCACATTTGTGACCAGTCACACTGTATTTTAATATTTACATTTTAAGCATTTCAAATTGCATTATTTCAGTATATATCTTTCAATTATACAAGTGCACCCCAGGTCATAATTTATGTGAGTAAAAACTATTTAAATAGTTTTTAAAAATCCTTTGTGGTTCTTCGAATGGCGCTTCATGTATCAGTTCACAAAAAAATTTCCCTTCTGTATAATCAACCAATTATGAGATAATTGAGAGATGGATCATACAAAGTTATTATTAAAAACATTGAAATATTAGCTTTTATAATTCTGATTTATAATTCTGATATGCTAAATGTACTGTTATTTGTCTTTAACATTTCTTATTGTAAAATAGGACTTCCAATAACCATGTACCACATACTAATTTTTTAATTCAGCCCTTAAAATATTCTGACATTTTTAAGAACATTTTTACAAATTACACAGAATACAAGGAATGTACATACATATGCTACCCTTATCAGGTAATGTTGGGTAATAATTGTGACATAATAGTGTTTATTTGTTTTTCCATTTCAATATAAAAAGTGTATCCCTCATCCAAACAATATTCAGAAGATGGTAGAATATTGCTGCCTGTAAGGAAACCAACAGTATCACATTTAATGATATGATGTTTAAATGCTTGACTGAAAAATAAATGTATACAGTGCCCTGAAAACATATTTGCCCCCTTCCTGATTTCCTCTATTATTGCATATTTCTCATACTGAATGACTTAAGATCTTTAGACAAAATGCAATATTAGACAAAGTGTACCTGAGTAAGCACAAAACACATTTACAAAAATAAAAAATTCATTTATTTTATGAAAATATTTATCAAAAACCCATGTCACCCATGTGAAAAAGAAATTAGCCCCCTTAAACTTAATAACTGATTATGCCACCTTTAGCAGCAATAATTGCAATCAAATACTTCCTATAATTTGGTATCAGTCTTTCAACTCACTCTGGAGAAACTCTTCTTTGCGGAACTGCTTTAATTCAGACAGGTGCTTTAATTGGTAGGTTTTTGAGCATGAACAGCTTCAGGTCCTGTTTCAGGTCCTGCCATAGCATCTCTATTGGGCTCAAGTCAGGACTTTGACTAGGACGCTCCAAAACTTTAATTTTGTTTCTTTTCAGCCATTTAGATGTTGACATGCTTTTGTGATTTGGATCAGTGTCCTCCGTAAACCAATTAGGCTTCAGCTCACGGACAGATGACTGGACATTCTCCTAAAGAATTTTCTGGTACAGAGCAGAATTCATTCCTTCAAAAAAGGCAAATTGTAGCGGTAGTGTAGAGGTATACTATACTAGTGCGCCTACCACCGCAGAGACCGGTGTTCAATCCCAGGCAGTGGTACTTCTGTTCCTACGAACAGAATTGGCTGTGTTCGCGGGTGGGAAGACGGTGAGGGTATGAGTCCTGATCGTACTGGTTCAGCACAGAGGGGATCTGGGGGAGATAGCATGAACCTCCGCATGCATTACGCTCTCCCAGTGAAACTCCTCGCTGTCAGGTGAAAAGAAGCGGCTGGCGACTCCACATGTATCGGAGGAGGCATGCGGTGGTCTACACCCTCCCCAGACCGACAGAGGATAGCGCATCAACCAGGACCGTGACACACGGGGAATTGGTATAACGACTAAATTGGGGAGAAAAAAAAGGCAAATTGTCATTGCTGGTATGATGTTCTTAATTTGAAATGCTGTATTTGCTTTCCGTCAGACACAATGGGACCCATGTTATCCAAACCGTTCCTCTTTTGACTGATCTATCCATAGAACATTATCCCAAAAGGTTACTCTCCTATGAATCTCATTGGAGTGGGAGTCATAAACACTTAGCTGAGACTAGAGAGGCCTTAGGTTCTTTGAATGTTCTTCTCGGATCTTTTGTGACATACTGGATGAGTTGTCGATGTACCATTGGAGAAATTGTGATAGGCTGGCTACTATTGGAAAGATTCACCACTGTTCCAAGTCTTCTTCATTTGGAGATAATGGCTCTCACTGTGGCTCAGTGGTGTCCCAGACCCTTAGAAATGGCTTTGTTACTGTGTTATAAATTTCCTGTTCTGCTCACCACAATGAAGCCTTTGAAAGTGATTCCACTGGATCGCCTGGATCTTTAACCAGTGATGGAAGTGATGAAAAGTCATAAATATGGAGTTTCTGTTGGTGTTTCAGCATTGCGACTTTGTAGTGTTCAGACAGGTAACAATTAAAATTAAATATAAGAAATAAAAATCTTCCTCAACATTCATTTAATGAAACTTTATTTTTTTGCAAAAGATAAACAGGGAAAATATTTAGCTTTTTTGTTTGTTTCTTTCATGTAAAACAAAGACATGAAATGCTTTCAGAAAGAAGAAGCTCTTGGTTTAAAAGCATGGCTTTGGTTGCTGAGGGCAGGAGGCCTCAGTTGCAGTAATTCTGTAGGTCGAAGATGTTGCAGGGCTTGTGACAGCACTGCTCCACAATGCCCCTCTTCACCTTCAGTTCCCCCTGACCTTTGTAGGGGAAATCATCCACCTCGTTCTCCTGGCCTGATTTTGGAGAGAGGAATCCTGCAGGGGGAAAAGAAAATACTAATTGATCTCCAGACTAAGAAAAATTATATAAATGAAAGAAACCTACCCAGGGACACCCCTTGGACACTTCCTGGTGAAAAGTCTGTGAAACATCCTCTAGGCATACAGGTGAAATCCCAGATACATTTGGTTGGAAAGTGAAAGTATTCTAGCCAACTAGAATGTAGCCAGGCTATATACGGGTAAAACCTGAGCCACATTGGGAAAATACCTGGCCATGATTTCACTCTATAGTATGGAGTATATTTTTGTGAATATTGCCCATTGCGTGCTCAGAATATGCACAAAACGGTATGCAGTATCCTTAGTAGACAGCACACACTTTGAGGACACAGTAGTTAGGAGGCTGATTCGGACACAGCCATTGTATCATGGACATGGACGCCTATTTTTAGACCTGTCCCGTCTTACCCAGCAGAGGCTCCACGTCCCGCTTGGTCTTGGGGTTGAAGAAGAACCCTTTATCTCCGCACACCAGGTAGAGGGCGTCGACCAGGTGAGACCCACACAGGTGTTGGGTTGACCCGGCATCAGCCCCAGGACTGGATAGGACGAGCAGCACCAGTAGGGAGATTACCGGCAGGCAGGATGCCATGACGACGAACAGCTGGGGGACAAGGGGGGCAGCACATTACATTACAAGTGTTTTCAAGCTTTTTAATCTGAAGGCCTCGTATGGCTGGCTAGTGACCGAAGGACCTTTCCATTCAATAAGACACTGCCTAGATACCATGCTTCAGCAAGTATGACAGGCTGCAGACCAGTAACAATTTAACATACTAGCACAAGGACACACAGTAAATATATTATTTCATTATGTCATTCATCAATATTAGACATGGGAAAATAAAGCATATTTTAAATGGGGAAATATTTTTCCCATTTCTAGAAGCTGTGCTCTATACATCCATTTGCACCAAGATTTTTCTTCTGAGTGGGGCTGTGATATGGATTTTAGGCAGAGACAGCATCTACAAGGGTTGCAGTGCAGTACAGCAAAATAGCAAGCCTCTTAATGTGAACTAACTTACAGAAAACCTGGATGTGAAATCCCAAAAACACAAGATGTAGGTCCATATTCGTAAAAGTGCCTCGACGGAAGAGTACTTATCTTGGGTCAAGTTTCCTCCTGTCCACATATTAATCTTATTCAGGCTAAAATACTAACCTGATCAAAGATGAGCACTTTGTGAATATAGCTGCTGATAACTAGCTGAAGCCCATCTTGTAAACTTGCTAAACAAAAGAGTGCTGTTCAACCACAGAAAACAGAGACACAATACACACGTTCTGGAACATACCTGTGCCTGCAGAGTTGGTGGAAGGTGGGCAGATGTTGGTAGAGAGGGTGGTTGGGACCTAACAGCCAGGACAACCCATTTTTATACCCCTCCCTCCATCGCCGATGTGGCTTTTGACTTGTCAGCGGAAAACTAAAAATGGGTTTAAGAATGAAGAACCAAAATCAAGAGTATGATGTCGCCATCCAATCCCATGCCTTGTTGAACCTGTTTACACTGCTAAGTGGTATTAATGGATGTCATCGCCATTGGTGAGCACTGAACCAGACGGCACAAGCACGCTGGACACCGACCATCGTACACTTTGGCCACCCGCCCCTAGAATTAGCCACATTAGAGCAAATGGTGCTCAACACTTTAAGTGGGCTGTCTGTAGCAGCAGATGGCTAATGGGTGTGTCTAAGTAAATGTGTCTTGCTCAATACCGGGGAGTGTTTGCAGGGGGGATCTGATGTTTCTTCAGATACCTCCTTGCGAAGTCTTGGTTGCCTTGCAAACATTTATCTTTTTTTCTCTGATTATGTGGAACATCTTTTCTTTTTTGTCCTGTTTTTAGTAGAAATTAGTCAGGGACAAGTTTTCTAGAAGTTGTTCACGTCTTATGTAAAATGCTGCTATTTTTAAATACAGGATATCCTAAGAATGAAACTTCATAAAAGAAGAAAGACGCCTTTTTATGTATGAGAATGTGGTGAAAATTGCAGAAGCGGATTTCAGATATGATGTCAGACTAAGCACTCAACCGGAAACATCATATATCTCAGCAGGAAGCACAAGATTGAGACGTGGGTATCTGACATGTAACAAACCTCAGAAAAATACAACAGGATGAGATTTGTTTCTCAACCTGGGAAATCACATCTTCCCTCAGACCTCTGGTCTTAAAGTTTTTTTTTATTAGTCTTCATGCCTGTAATTACCATAAAATTTAATCTAAAACTTATCACATTTTTCATCACATTTTTGAGTTTCAGTGGAACTTTTCCTTTGATTTTGTCAAATGTACATTTGTATGTTGTAATGCAGTTGAAACAACTCAAAATGAGTACTTTTATCTGATGTTTCATTGAAGTAAGGACAAGTCTGTGGCACGTGTATTACACCAAGCCTAGCACAGGGCAGATTGGATCGATGTTGCAATACTGTTAGTGCTGACGTACTTCTCCCCATTGATGCGCTAATCATGAAATCCAAACGCCCTGAACGCACCAAATTATCTGTGAGCAGTTACATAAATCACCAGCAGGCACACCCCTTATTCCACGTGATGATTCAGTCACAGTTTCCACTTCAGTATCAGGTACATTTGCTGATGGATGGGGTTCAATGGGCCATTAATTAAAACATTTTTTGTGGGAAAGAACCAATGAGGTACAATAATTTATTGCAGGAAACTAGGATAAAATTATTCTTTTTAGGTCAGACCTAGGCTATACAATTTAACCTAACCTAACACTAACCTAACATAAAGAATTAGCACTTAATTTAGAGTGATGACATTTAACAAGTACTTTTTCAATTTACACACAGATACAACATTATTCATTTATTAGCTGCTGAAATGTATTTTTAAAAAATAATTGGAGAAGAATTTTAAAGGGTTGCTTAGGTTTTCAAAAGGCACAGAAAAGTACATGGAAAGTGCATAAAGGTCAATTTAAATTTTAGCTCCAGTGACTAATTGTCACAAGCTCCCCTAGATCCTATAATCTAGATCCCAAGCTCATTCAGGAGTTAGGGCGCCACCAGTCAAACCAGCCTCAATTGAACGTCAGGAGCCATCCACGGTGGGGGATTGGGGGGTTGGGGTAGAACTGTCATGGGTTCAGGAAGTCAAAAGCCTAAATGCCCACCAGGCAACATAGTCTCTGTTTGTTTTTCCATTTCTCTTTCACTATCTCATACCATCCAGGAACTAGGAACACTAAGCCTGACACCCTTTCTAGAAAGTTTGATGTCTCTGAGGTGGATGCAGAACCAGACCCCGTACTGCCCAGCTCCTGTAGAGGAGCACCTGTTACGTGGGGAAACGAGGCCGCGATCAAAGATGAGCAAAGAGCCAAATCAGATCCGGATAATGGGCCTTGTATTCGTCTGTTTGTCCCCACAGGTGCCCGTCCCCAGGTCCTGCAGTGGGCTCATGCCTCCATGTTTATGGGACACCCGAGAATACAGTGCACCCTGAATTATCTGAGGCGATAATTCTGGTGGATGTCCATGGAGTCGTGCTGACTGTGCGCTTCATTTAGATCCTGGTGGAGGTTACTGTGGTGGAAAAAGCGTAATTTCCTGTTTTGCTCACTATAATGAAGCCTTTGACTGGATTGCCTGGATCTTTAACTCAGGTGTGATTGAAAATCATAGATATGAAGTTTGTGTCGGTGTTTCAGCATTGTATCTTTGTGATACTCATTCAAGTAAAAAATAAAATGAAATAAAAAAAATGTTCCTCAAAATTAATTTAATGAAACTTTATTTATTTATTTTTTGCAAAAGATAAACAGGGAAAATATTTAGCTTTATTTGTTTGTTTCTTTGCATGTAACACAAAATGACTGAAATTAAATGGTGAAATGCTTTCAGAAAGACAAAGCTCTTGGTTTTATAGCATGGCTTTGGTTGCTGAGGGCAGGAGGCCTCAGTTGCAGTAATTCTGTAGGTCAAAGATGCTGCAGGGCTTATGACAGCACTGCTCCACAATGCCCCTCTTCACCTTCAGTTCCCCCTGGCCTTTGTAGGAAAAATCATCCACCTCGTTCTCCTGGCCTGATCTGGGAGATTGCAATCCTGTAGGGAGAAAATAAAGTACTAATTGATCCCCCGACTTATATGGGAAAAATGATGACAGCCGGTGAACATTTTGTGACGAAAAGTGAGTGGAAAAACAGTTTGGGCATTAAGCTGAAACCCCTAATTACATTTGACCGAAAACTGAAAGTTAACCAGTCGACTAGGATGTAGCCAGGCTATGTACGGCTAAAACCGATCTGATGTAATGATAAGACTGAATGGTACACCAGAACAGGCTAAAGTAATAGCCATCAGAGACATAAAAGATCTTGACCAATATAAATAAAAATGATGAATATTATGGTAGAGAGTTGGAATAGCGGGGAAATACTTTTATTTTAGTTGTGTTGTGAAACATAAGGTGAAATGTTGTTTGTGTCCCTTTTGTTTAAAATTCTTCTTTGTTAAGACTGTGCCAATGGGGGTGACAACTCTGGTATAAGAAAATGTGTAAATACACAGATTTCAAGTCTTTTGACTTTAGAGATCACAAACTTTATGAGCTAGAAAATGGCATTGATCCGGAGAGCCACTTCTACCAGAACATTAACATGAATTGTGAATATTATTCTGAAGACAATGTGAAAATGGAGGGGTTTTCAGTGATTCATTTTAACAGTAGGAGTCTCTATAGTAACCTCTCCAAAATTAAAGGCTACCTTAAACAGTTTCAGCAAAGGTTCAGTGTCATAGCAATTTCAGAGACTTGGCTGAGTGATAATAAAGAACTGCAGGATGGATTAGAGGGCTATGAAATATTTTGGCAAAACAGGGTCAATAAAAGGGGAGGGGGTGTTGCCCAGTTTGTGATGTCTGCTCTTAAATGTAAGGTTATTGGTAATATGACAACTGTTATTGACATTTTGATGAGATGTGTAACTGTGTTTAGTTTGAGTTTCTATCCGTTAGTTGAAAAACCTAGCAGAATAACAAAGGATAGTGCTACTTTGATTGACAATATTTTTATAAATGTAATTGATGGGAAGATAAAAAGTGAACTATTAGTGGCTGATGTAAGTGATCATTTGCCTGTTTTTGCAGTTTTAGAAAATAACAATAAGTTAAAATTAAAAACAAATAGGCAGACTAAAGTTTATGTACAGGATACTAATGAATCATATGATGCATTTTTAAAAACATTTTTGACACTTTATGACCAACATTGTCCATTGAACGCATATAGACAAAATCCTAGAAAGTGGGGAAAACCATGGTTTACAAAGGGGTTGAGGAAAAGCTTGTAAAAAGAAAAATAGGCTCTCTAGGGAATTTATAAAACATTGAACAAAGGAAAAGGAGGACACATAAAAAATACAAAAAAGATTGACATTTATTCTGAGATTGCAACAAAAAGATTATTATAATCAGTTGTTGCAACATCATAAAAATAATATTAAGGCTACCTGGAGTGTGCTTAATGACATGATCAAAAATAGTAGTAAAAAGGATTTTCCAACATATTTTGTAAAATGTGATAATTCAATTATTGAAAATATAGAGGAAATCGTTAATGAGTTTAATGATTATTTTGTTAATGTAGGCCCAAATTTGGCAAAGGAAATGAACCTTCCTACAGATGAAGACAATAATTTCGATTTTGCATTTGACAACAGCAATTCAATGTTCCTTGGTGGAGTTTGTGAGAGCGATGTGTTAGAAGTGGTCAGAAAGTTTAAGAATAAAAAATCCTTTGATGGTAATTCTATTGATATGTCACTGCTAAAACAAGTAATTGACTGTGTACTCAAGCCATATACTTGTATGTAATTAATCCTTTCAAACAGGTATTTTTCCTAATAAAATGACTAAGGTGGTTCCAATCTACAAAAATGGTGACACATATATAGCATCAAATTATAGACCTGTGTCTTTGCTACCTCAATTTTCTAAAATACTTGAACAATTATTTGTAAATAGACTTGATGACTTTATTGAGAAATCAGTTACTGAGTGACCATCAATATGGGTTTAGGAGTAATCAATTGACATCTTTAGTGGTGATGGATCTTATAGAAAATATTGCGACAGCAGTAGAAAAGAAACAAAACACTGTAGGTGTATTTATTGATTTATGTAAAGCGTTTGACTCAATCAATCATTACTTCTGCAGAAATTGGAACGCTATGGTATAAGAGGTGTCACACAGCACTGGTTAAGAAGTTATTTAAATAATAGGTTTCAATATGTAAAAATTAATAATACTGAACCACATTCTAGAAGAGTAACCTGTGGTGTTCCACAAGGTTCGGTATTGGGACCTAAGTTATTTATACTTTATTTAAATGACATTTTTAAAGTATCTAATATGTTTAATATGTTACTTTTGCTGATGATACAAACTTATTTTTTTCAGGGGAGGGCATGAAAGAGTTATTGAAAACAGTAGAAAGGGAACTGATAATGTTTTAAAAAATGGTTTGATACGAATAAGTTTTATCACTAAATGAAAATAAAACAAAATTTATGGTGTTCGGTGGTTTTAGGGATAATTGTGAAATAAAAATGGATTTAAATGGAGTTGAAATTGAAAGAGTATATGAAACAAAATTCTTGGGAGTGATTATAAATAAACTCTGTTCGAACCCACATATAGAACATATCAAACTGAAATTATCTCAATCTATTGCTATTCTTTACAAAACCAGAGATCTGTTGAATAAGAAATGTCTGCCTATATTGTATTGTTCACTAATAATGCCATATATGTCATACTGTGTTGAGGTCTGAGGACATGCTTATAAAACAAATATAGACCCTATAATTGAACTCCCGAAAAGAGCTATTAGAATAATAAACAAAGCTTGTAACCATGAATCTACTAATCCATTATTCACAGGGTCCTACACCTTAAATATTTTAGATATTGTGTATTTAAAAACATTGGAAATACTTTTTCGAGTCAGGAGTAAAAGCTTCAGCTTATTCCTTTTTCGGTCATTGATTGTGTGAATTTTATTGTGTGAAATGGATTAGTGTAAACATGTATGATGATGTATTGTCTGTTCCATATCCACACAACTTGTCAACTTTTGTTCCTTATAATGTGTGACCGAAATAAACTATATTCATTCATTCATTCATTCATTCATTCATTTTTGGGTTAACCTGGTCTGTTTATGTCACCAAGATTTACACCACTGTAGACATCTAGATTCCTTGCTTAGTAGACAGCACATACTTTGAGGAAACAGTAGTTAGGAGGCTGATTCAGACACAGCCACTTCATCATGGACGCCTGTTCCTGGGACCCATCCTGTCTTACCCAGCAGAGGCTCCAGATCCCGCTTGTCCTTGGGGTTGAAGAAGAACCCATTACTTCCGCACACCAGGTAGAGGGCTTCAACCAGGTGAGACCCACACAGGTGTTGGGTTGACGCGGCATCGACCCCAGGACTGGACAGGACGAGCAGCACCAGTAGAGAGATTACCGGCAGCCAGGATGCCATAACGACGGACAGCTGGGGGGGGGGGGGGGGGGGGGGGGGTCATACTAAATTACAAGGATTTCCAAGCTTTTTAATCCCAAGGCCTTGTAAATGGCTGGCTAGTGACCAAGGACCTATCCATTCAATAAGGCACTGCCTAGATACCATGCTGCAGCAAGTATGACAGGCTGCAGATCAGAGGAGTTTTAACATACTAGCACATGGACACAAACAGTAACATATATTATTTCATTGTATCATTGATCAATATTAGACATGGGAATATAAACCGCATATTAGCAGCCCTCTCTATACAGCAATTAGGCACCAGATTTTAGGCACAGAGACAGCATTTACAAGGGCTGCAGTGTAGTGCTACACAAATAACAAGAGGACTTAATGTGAACTAGCTAACAGAAAACCTCAATGTGAAATCTCAATAACACAAGATCTGGGTCCAGTTTTATAAAAGTTTCTTGGAATTGGAGTGCTTATCTTGGGTCTGGTTTCCTTCTGTTCACAAATGAATCTTATCCAGGCTAAAATACTAACCTGGTCCAAGACCAGCACTTTGTCAATACAGCTGCTGATGACTAGCTGGAGTTTAAATCACATCTTGTAATACTTGCTAAACGAAAGAGTCCTGTTTAACCCCAGAAAACAGAGACACAATGCACAGAGGTTATGGAACATACCTGTGCCTGCAGAGTTTGTGGAAGGTGGGTAGATGTTGGTAGAAATGGTGGTTAGGACCTAACTGCCAAGATGTACCATTTTTATACCCCTCTCTCCATCACTGGTGCTGAATCTTTTTTATTTTTTTTACTCTATCGGTATAAAGCAAAAAAAGCGGGGGGGGGGCGAATGAAGAAAAACCGAAATCAAGAGCATAAAGTTGCGATCCAATCCCATGCCTTGTTGAACCTGTTTACACTGCTAAGTGGTATTAATGGATGTCATCGCCATTGGTGAGCACTGAACCAGACGGCACAAGCACGCTGGACACCGACCTTCGTACACTTTGGCCACCCGCCCCTAGAATTAGCCACATTAGAGCAAATGGTGCTCAGCACTTTAAGTGGGCTGTCTGTAGCAGCAGATGGCTAATGGGTGTGTCTAAGTAAATGTGTCTTGCTCAATACCGGGGAGTGTTTGCAGAAAAGCACGTCTGACACTTTCTTGCAAAGTCTTGGCTGCCTTCCAGACATTTTCTGTTTTTGGTGATTATATACAAAAAAGATTATAATAATAAATAAAATTAAATTAAAAAAAATAAATAAAATATATATATATATATATATATATATATATTGTAGAGGTTAGTCAAGGAGAAGTATGCTAGATGTTGTTCACATCTCATGTAAAATGCAGCTATTTTTAAATACAGGATATCCTAAGAATGAGATTTCATAAGAGAAGAAATAAACCATTTTATGTATGAGAATATAGTGAAAATTGCAGAAGTGGATTTCAAAGAAGGTAAATACGCAAGGTCAAGCATTCAACTGGAATTGTCATAAATCTCAGCAGGAAACGTAGGATTGGGACGTGTATGGCAAGCCATTTAATCCTTTTTTGTAGCCAGCTATTAAGTCATCCTAACTAGCTGCCCATTTTTCCAGCTAATTGGCCATATGACTTAGCTAGCTACCACATTTCCCAAACTAGCCGCCATTTGTGCCAAGCTGTTGTCCATAAGGCCTTGCTGTGTCAAAAAGCCAACTAGCTGCCCTCGGAACACAGATAGTTGCCGCTTTGGAAATAATCTACAATTAGATTCTTTATTATTATTATTATTTTTATTATTATTATTATTATTATTATTATTATTATTATTATTATTTTACATTTTATGCATTCATCAGTGTATCCCACATCCAACCAATTGTCAGAAGATGGTAGAATATTGCTGCCTGTGAGGTAATTAAATTGCATTTAATCACATGATGTTTAAATGCTTGACTGAAAAATAGGCGTATACATCAGCACTGTAGCCTTCAGTCAGATCCTGGTGGAGGTTACTGTGGTGGAAATAGCGTGGTTTCTTGTTTTGCTCACTACAATGAAGCCTGTTAAAGCGATTCCACTGGATGGCCTGGGTCTGTAATTCAGGTGTGATGGAAAGTCATAGATGTGGAGTTTGTGTCGATGATTCAGCTTTGCGACATTGTAACGTTCACTCAGGTAACAAATGAAATGAAGTAAAATAAAAAATGTTCTTAAAAATTAATTTAATGATACTTTATTTTATTTTTTTTTGCAAAAGAGAAACTGGGAAAATATTTAGCTTTTTTTGTTTCTTTCTTTTCATGTAACACAAAGTGATTGACATTAAATGCTTTCAGAAAGAAGAGGCTCTTGGTTTAATAGCGTGGCTTTGGTTGCTGAGGGCCGGAGGTTGCAGTAATTCTGTAAGTCGAAGATGTTGCAGGGCTTGTGACAGCACTGCTCCACGATGCCCCTCTTCACCTTCAGTTCCCCCTGGCCTTTGTAGGGGAAATCGTCCACCTCATTCTCCTGGCCTGATTTTGGAGAGAGGAATCCTGCAGGGAGAAAATAAAACACTAATTGATCTCCAGAGTTATTAGGGGGAAAAATGATATAAAAGGAAAAAGTCTACTAGGTGAAACGTTGTCTAGGCATTCAGGTGAGAACCCTGATACATTTAGTTGAACACTGAAAGTTTTCTAGCCAACTAGAATGTAGCCAGGCTAAATATGAGTAAAGCCTGAGCTACCTTGGGGTTATCCTAGTCTGCTTATGTCTCAACCTAGATTTCCACCTCTCTAGACATCTAGATTCCTGCCTTGGTCACTGGTACATCCAGCTATATTCCAGTGATGCATACAAATTTTGGAGTTCAACCCTCAATGACTGTGGAAAGAATTTAAAAGGAGTGGTGGGGGTGTAGTGGTGTTGGTTTAGACAAAATAACTGGCCATGGTGTCAGCCTAGGAGGGTTAGGATAGAGTTAAGGTTGAGGATGGGGGTGTCGAGGTTTGGTTTGACCAAAAGATTCCATGATTTCAGCCAAGGATGGACTGTTTTGATCCTCAGGGTTATCCCCCAATGTCACTCTGTAGTGTCGACTCCTTTGATTGGCTGGGAATCTGTTTGCGGTGGCTGTATAAGTTGTGCAGTCCTCTGACGGGACAGCTGCAGCTCAGTTGGTGGATTGAGGGCTGCAGTGGAGTTTTTGGCAGCCTTGCATGCTGCCACATGCTTTTCACAATTGATGCAATGCAGTGCAGTGGTCAGACAGGCAATCACACATGGGCATTCCAAACAGTTAACAAGTAGTTGTTTTTTTAAAACTCTTTAAAGAGTATTTTGGAATGTTTTTTATTCTAAGTCAGTGTTCCAGAAGTCCAGTGCTTTCAATTTCCAACTATTGAGTAGGCTCGTTGAGTACATTCCATAATAAAGTTTTTTAGTAGGCATTTTTCTCTAATATAAATGTAGTGTACTTAAAATCCAAGGAAATTATACTTGACTTCTAGCTGAGTATATTCTGGAGCAAATATTTCAGAAAGCGGACAAACATTTTGTGGCTTTGCTTTAAAAACGAGGCACAACTTTGCTTGTGTCTTCCTTCAACAGCAAAAATGACACATGAGCGTGGCTGCGAGGGTGGAGTATCTTAAGACAATCCCGCAGTTTGGTTGGAATATAGCATGAAGCATATTTTTACGCATACTGCCCATCACAGATTAAAAATTCAGACACAGTCACTTTATCATGGACGCCTGTTTTTGGACCCCTCCCAGCTTACCCAGCAGAGGGTCCAGGTGCCGCTTGGTCTTGGGGTTGAAGAAGAACCCATTATCTCCGCAC
Organism: Anguilla anguilla; assembly: GCF_013347855.1. Taxonomy (NCBI): domain Eukaryota; kingdom Metazoa; phylum Chordata; class Actinopteri; order Anguilliformes; family Anguillidae; genus Anguilla; species Anguilla anguilla. Next base: position 33,738,369 of record NC_049209.1, read on the forward strand.
ACCAGGTAGAGGGCTTCAACCAGGTGAGACCCACACAGGTGTTGGGTTGACGCGACATGGACCCCGGGACTGGACAGGATGAGCAGCACCAGTAGAGAGATTACTGGCAGGCAGGATGCCATGATGACGGACAGCTGGAGCTGGGGGGGGGGGGGGCACACTATATCTCAAGTCCTCCTAAAATGACTAGCCAATGCTCAAATGGCCAAAACACAGCCATTTACTTTCCTCAATTCAGCATGTATAACAGACTACAGACTAGTGACGGTTTCACATACTAGTACATGGACACATACGGTAACATGTCATTATTTCATTATATCATTGATCAATATTAGACATGGGAATATAAACAGCACATTTTAAGAGGGAAAATATTTTTTTCCATTTCTGGAAGCTCTGCTTCCATTTGCACCAAGATTTTTCTTCTTCCTGAGTGGGGCTGTGATTTGGGCTTTAGGCATTTTCAAAGGCAGCACTGTAGCATTACAGCAACGGAACAGGTCTCTTGATGTGAACTAGCTGACAGAAAACCAGGATGTCAAATCTCAAAAATTCAAGATATGGGCCCATATTTGTAAAAGTGCCTCGGAGTAGGAGTACTTATCAGATTTCCTCTTGTCCAGAAATTAATCTTATCCAGGCTGAAATATGCACCTGATCCAAGACCAGCACAATGATGACTAGCTGGAGTTTAAAGCCCATCTTGTAAACTTGCAAAACAAAAGTCCTGTTTAACCACAGAAAACAGAGACTCAACACACAGAGGTTCCTGAAATGTACCTGTGCCTGCAGAGTTGGTGGAAGGTGGGTAGATGTTGGTAGAGAAGATGGTGAGGACCTAACTGCTAGGACGTACCATTTTTATACCCCTCCCTCCATCTCTGGCGATACAGTTTTTGACTCGGTCAGCGGAAAACAAAAAAAAAGGGTGGGGGGAAGAATGAAGAAGCAAAATCAAAAGCAGAAAGTCGCGATCCAATCCCACGCTTCGTTAAACCTGTTTGCACTGCTCAGTCATATTAACGGTTGTCGTCACCATTGGAGAGCACCAGACCAGAAGACACAAGCATGCTGGACACCGACCATCGTGCACTGTGGCCACCTAGAATTAGCCACAAAAAAAGTAAATGGTGCTCAACAATTTAAGTGGGCTGTGTGTAGCAGCATATGGCTAGTGAGTGTGTTCTAAGTAAATTTGTCTTGCTTAATACCGGGGAGTGTTTGCAGAAGAGGGAATCTGACGTTTCTTCAGATACTTTCTTGAAAAGTCTTGGTTGCCTTGAAAACATTATCTTGTTTACTGATTACAAAATGTTTTGCTTTTTTTTTAGTAGGCCTAGAGGTTAGCCAGGGACATGTTGTTCTCATGTAAAATGCAACTACTGCTCTTTAGAAATACGTAATATCCTAATAATGAGACTACCTATAAGAAGAAAGAAACACAATGAAAATTGCTGAAGTGGATTTCAGAAACGAGGTCAGAGAAGTAAAACTCAAGATTAAGCATTCGACCGGAGACGTCATAAATCTCTGCAGGAAGCGTAAGATAGGGACATGGGCATTTTAGCGAACTGACGTAACAAATCTGAGAAAATACAACAGGAAGAATTAAACTGAAAGCAGTGGCAACGTTGGAGAACAAATACGTGAAGGAACTGGGTCCGCAATTAGTCATGCTGTTGCTGCAGCCTTACCACTCTCCCTCACCCTAAGCTCTTCGTGTTGCAATGACAAACACTTGCCAGCATAAAATTGAAAGCAATTGGTTTACGGTTTAGCCCAGCTCATAGATTGCATGACATAGAGTAACCGAAATAAAACGTGAGGGGGTGTCTCGCAGCGTAGCCTGTAGAGCACTGTCTACATGCTCGAGTCTGAGCATGTGGCACTTTATTCTTACCAAAATTTGAATATAATATAAGTTAGCATCCTAAATCATACAACTGTCTTGGTTCAATTGCATTGAAGAAATGTTCCAGGTCTCTGTGATACTCACATCTGGAGTTAAATAGGTTCAACCTTTTTTTTCTTAAAATCTTCATACCTGTAATTACCTGTAAAATGTTGTCTAAAATCAAATCACTTTATCACATTTTTGAGTTTCAGGGGAACATTTCCTTTGATTTAGTATTTCCTTTCCAACTGCTGTCAAATGAAAATTTGTGTGTTACCATGCAGTTGAAACAACTTGAATGTGGAGTAGGCCTACTTTAACCTGATGTTTCACTGGAGTGAGGAAAAATCTGTGGCACGTGTAATACACCAAGCCTAGCGCAGGGCAATATTTCTCCCCATTCAAGTGCTAATGTTGAAATCCAAAAGCACCAAATTACCTGTGTGTAGTGACATGAATCACCAGCAGGCGTCCCCCTTGCTCCACATGATCATTCAGTCACATTCTCCACTTCACTATCAGGTACATCTGCTGATGGATGGGGTTCAATGGGCCATTCGTTAAAACATTTCTTGAGCAAAAGGACCCACGAGTTGTGATAATTTATTGCAGGAAACTAGGATACCATTATTCTTTTTAGGTCAGACCTAGGCTATACAATTCAACCATAAAGAATTAGCACTTAATCTAGAGTGATGACATTTAACAGGTATTTTTTCAATTTACACACAGATACAACATTATTCATTTATTAGCCGCTGAAATTTATTAAAATTATTGGATAAGAATTTTTAATGGTTGCTTAAGTTTACAAAGGCACAGAACAGTACGTAGAAGGTGCATAAAGGTCAATTTTAATTTTAGCTCCAGTGACTGTTAGACTGAAAATGCAAGGGAAAGTGAGGAAGTTAATGAGTTTTATAGTTAAAAAAAAAAAAAAAAAAACAAACATTAAAACTGACAATTGAGAGACAGGAATAACTATCTAGATAAGTGAATATTGAACAAGCAAACTGTGACTTATGAGCTGTCAATCATGAAAGTGCTCATCAAAGATTGTAATGGTTGTATCAAAGGGTGTAATGTCATGACATTGGGTCTCAGACCATCCAGATTGACCCAAAAACAACAAATAGAAATAAGAAAGGACGATTTGACAGCACTAACCGCCCCCTCCCCCCCCCCCCCCCACACACACACACTGCCTTTAGAACACAACTTTTTATTTCACTGTGAAATCCCAGCTGATTTACGGAGTAATCTTTAGTAATCATTAAACTGCAGAGAGTGTGTGTGTGTCTGGGTTGGAGGGCAGTAAGGAGAGGGTGGTTAATGTGTGTGTGTGTGTGTGTGTGAGCGTGTGAGCACACGTGTGTGTGTGTGCACATGTGAATGGGTGTGTGTGAGTGTGTGTGTGTGATCTACTGGTATATACAAGTCTGTGTGTGGAGCTTGTCGGATCTCCTCCTGTACAAGCTATAAAGATGCAATTCATGGAGAACGTGTGTTTGGCATATACATCACTAATTCGGTGCTAAAACTTCTGTACTAATGCAGCGTTTAAACGGTCACGTTAACCTCTTTATTCCTGACTCTTTACTTGGGTACATGTTTCTCTAATATGCAATTTCTCAGAGCTGTATCTCAGCTACAGGCCGTAACACGAACAGGAAAGTGACATTAAGAATAAACACATTTCACATCTCACGGTGGGCTGCAACAGTACGAATGTCAGGCTAAGATAGAATTTCCATGATTCAGAAGGTTCTTTTATTCAGAGCAATTTACAAAAGTGCTTTGAACTTCAAAACTCTTCAGAGAAACGACTGCTGTCCACACAATCAGCGCTAAGGTGAATGCAATCAGAGCCGGGTAAGTAAAGGTTAGGGAGGTTTTAATTTTATTGGAGGATTACAGCCGGGTAAGGTAAGTGTTTAGTCCAGGCAGTCTCTGAAAAGATGGGTCTCCAGTCTGTGGTGGGCGAGGGTGAGTCGCTCTGCTGTTTTGGTTGTGGCAGAGGGCCGTAGTTCCACCATGTTGGTGCCAGAACAGAAAGGACCTGTGATTCTGAGTCTCCACTGGATCCCTGCACAGGTGGAGTTGTGAGGTAACCTGCATTGACTGAACAGAGTGTCTGTGCTAGGCTGTAGGGCTGGACCAGAGCCCAGAAGTAGCAGGGAGAAGATCCATTCTTGTTTACAAGCAAAACATTATACTAACTTTTTCCTTTAGGGTCAGCTGCCTACAACTTGTCCAGAACGCTGCTGCAAGACTTGTCTTCAACCTTCCTAAGTTCTCGCAAGTCAATCCCCTGCTGCGGTCACTCCACTGGCTACTGGTCACCATCAGGATCAGGCTCAAATTCTTAAATCTGGGCTACACAGCAGCCAACAGGAAAGCCCCCGCCTGCCTACAAGTCATACTTCAACCATACAAGCCGGCTCGACCACTCTGCTCTGCTGCAGCGAGGCGATTTACACTTCCTGCCATCTGGGTGAATGGCTCTCGCTCGTCTCGGTCACGGAGCTTCTCGACCCTAGCTCCCCAGTGGTGGAATGAGCTCCTCTATGAACCCCATTTTCTTTCCACATCTCTTCTGACTGTACCTTGACTAATTTAAACACTACTCTGCCGCAGGGGTACACCCAATCCCAGATAACTGTCTTATATCTCTTGTATCTTGATCTTCTAGCACTTTCATGTCATACTTGTGTTTCATCTAACACTTTTGTGTTGTACTTGTACTATCATCTTGATGTTATAACTCTTTATCATATCTCTTGCAATTGTGCCTCAGTTCTAGTTTGATTTGCTGTAACTTTACTGACTTAGCCTGTGCTTACTGCATGAACTAGACCTGATGTTCATGGCTATGGATAACTGATACTTAATGAGAATTGTATCTTATCGGACCTGTGCTCTGTAGCTGTTCCAATGACCTTTGGTATGCACTTATTGTACGTTGCTTTGGATAAAAAACATCTGCCAAAAAAAATGTGATGTAACTTATCTGTCATCTAAAGATTCCAGTAAGTAACTAGAGAGGGTACATTGTCTTTTGTAATTGTTCTTTACAAAGGTAGAAAATGCAAGTTCAGAAAGTGAAAGTCCTCCACGGTATTTTGTTCCAATCATTTAGATTTGTTAATTAGTACAATTTTATTGCCAGGAATTTAGAACTAATTAGTGAAATCAGCTGGCTGATTTCATGGGCGGAAGAAACCCAGGGTGGGACTTTTACATGTACTTTCCGACTCCCGGAATTTTCACTTTTCTCTGTTTGTTATGACATAAACTGTGACAGGAAATGAATTCTATCGGATATTGAAAACGATTTCATACGTACATGTGCATTGCTTGCTCATTGTCTAGGAGCAAACGTTGCTGGCAAAGTCTAAACTACAGCAGGAAAGCTTTGCATTCTGTCTCAGCAATGTCAAATCATATTCCTGGAAAAGAAGAATAGAGCTGGGCCTAACATGTCAACATGGCCTAAACAGAAACAGAGCAGAGCCAGTAACAATTCACTCCTAAGAGCCAAAATGGCCGCATGTGATTTTTTTGGGCCAAGCTGCTTTGACGCAAAAGGGTTTTTGATAGATTTCTACCCTGGGAGGACAAAAATGGCTAATGGACCACGGCAGAGATCAGACCAAGCAGAGCGATCAGGGCAAAGTGGCAAGGCACCACCGGGGAGGTGGTGTGCAAGACACCATCGATTGTACAGTAATTGAACAAAACTTTATTTATTTATTATTCAAAACCTGGCGGAAACTGCCTGTGCTGTGCGCCAGTGTGGAAGGAAGCTGAGACTGAATGGCACTCTCAAGGGGGGTTTCTGGTTTTTTTTTTTTTTTTGACACTGTGATGGCGATTGGTCAAGAGGAATTGGGAGTGGGGTGAAGCCAGGTCTTCGACCCTCAGAACTGTTTTTGCATTGGGCTGTTTTGAATGGGACGTCGCTGGCAGAGGGGAAGGCTGACGGTTTGAGGGATTAGTGGGATGTGGATCAAGCGGAGATTAATGGGTTTTGCAGCTTGGGGGGTTGGGGGATAGGGGCAAGGAAGGTGGGTCGGTTGATCGATGTGGGAGGCATCAAGCGCCAGTCTGTCGATAGGCAGAGATCAGCGGGAGCATCACTGGACCCGCTCCCATTCCCTCAGATAAACACTCACAGTTTACACTGGATTTTTTGGGTGTGACATGGACATCCATGAGGGTTTTAAAGAGGATCCAAGGAGATAAAAAGGGTTTTTACCATGACCACACAGTCATCTAAGTAGCAGAAATGCACTGTAGGGGATGTCTGCTGCAAATCAGAAAATTAGACATTACAACCACTTCTTCTTCTTCTGAATGTATGGCTTGCTAGGATCACATAATTAAGGATCCATATAACCTTTAGTAAAAATGTCTGCATTGATAAGATACATTACATCTGTGTATAGCCTAGAAACTATAGTGCTGCCAGAATTAGCTTATTTTGCTCACCACAGATTTAGACAAAAATCAAGTTAGCTGTTAGCATGAACTATTCCAATAAGATATTCTATACTGTGATCAAATATAGGGTATAGCTTCATACATAGCTGCATTATAATTATGGCCCCCAGTTTGTTTTTGTTCATATTCTTTCCTGTACTCCATGAACATACAAATACTCAATCTCCACCTCGACCTACAAAATGTTAACAGCCTTTTCGTCAGATGGACGCACCGCAGTAATTTGAAATGTTGTACTGGGAGGGGTTAGCTTTTGTTTGGAGCAGTCGGAAATACGTGCAATAAAAATGACAGCGATTACATAACATTTCAGTTCTGACTGTCTTTCTGACAAAAGAAATTTGTGAGCTGGATGACAGAAATGTGTCTTATTTCTGAGTAGATTCAGGCTGTACTACCAGTGCATTGTGTGCTCTTCAGTTTTCATTGTTGGTTTCCTGGGGTCTGACATCAAGACTTTTAAACCACCCATTTGTGTCAACTGGACTTTTGTGGCAACTATATCGCCAAACCCTCCAATTCCCGAAGAATACCTTGAGCTCTGTTAGCATCATGGTCTCAAATTCATCTCCATTTCCACAAATTGGGGCTTAAATACTGATTTACTTTGAATCTTACTCTGTAGTAAAACAACAACTACCCCTTTGAGTTTTATCATAGCATTTGGGGGCCCTAAGAAGAACTTTATTTGGAATTGCCTTTTATTATAAGCTTTACAAATGCAAGTATTTGGGGATTATCCACTTTTTCTCGTGGAATATTTACACTTAAGAATGAATCTGTTAAATTTTGAATCTTTTCCCTCTCAATGTCAAGCTCAGACTTTAATTGATGGTTGTTCGTTTGCTAATAGCCGGTCTATTATTATTTCCTTTGTGTAATTTATTGTTGAATTTCAAGTTGTATAAAATAAATTAAAAGTCTGCCTGTGTGCAGTGTGACTATTGGGGGGGGGGGGGGGGGGGGGGTGGGTTAAAGGTTAAAGTAGATCAGGTGGGTGGGTGGTCACATGACACAATTCATTCAGAAATAGTTTATTTATGACAGTGATTTATCAGAGCTAAACAGAGAGACTTACTAATCTTAAAACAAAAGGGAGGGATTCGAAGGTGGGTGGCGGGTGGCCATTTACACGCCCCAGTGCCCCTGCCTACAAAGCCCCCTACAAGATAAGAATTGAAATACAAGTTTAAATTGCTGTACGTCATGTGATACAGACAAAACAGATACCCTATCTATGAGCTATGAAAGGGCTATGTCAATGGCACATCCTATTGTTTACATTTGTTTGAATTCACATTTGTACGGCACCATAATTTTTTAAAGATGAGCTTAAAGTAATAAAGCATATTCAACTTCCATACAACACAGGCCGCATTCCGGCTTTTCATTTAATTACATTTCCACATACATAAATGAGCACTTTATTGACTCACGCCATTAATGATAATAACTAGCTAGCTAATATAAACTACACAGACGTGCCTAATGAATCTGTTCTATAATTTCCTTTAAGTAGCACTTTTTCTCCCTTTGTCGCAAGACGTCTTTGTGAAGTTGCAGTCAACACATACGTTACAGGCATTTAGCAGACACTCTTATCCAGAGCGACTTACACAACTCTTACATGGCATCCATTTATACATTTGGATATATGCTGAAGAAATGCAGGTTAAGTACCTTGCTCAAGGGTACAACGGCAGTGACCCGTTATACTACACTGTCACACATAGAGCTGAAGCCTTGCTATTGTTGCCAAGGTAAACCCACCGTTCACAGCAAAGCTAATATGGTGGGTTCCAAACTATTACACTGTGAATTCCAAGTCACCACAGTCCCATGGGAGTCTCGCCTGTCCATTGTCAGTCCTCCACTTCTTGATTGGTCCTGCAGGTGAGGGGCGTGTCTCATGGTTGCCTCCTCTTCCTCTCTGGCGGTGGCGAGGGTGGAGGATTTGAGCTGGCACCGCTGTGGCCCATCCTCGGCATCCTGGCACGGCGGGTACTGACAGCGGCTCAGTCGCCAGATCCGCCATATGTCCCTGACGGCATCTTCACAGGCACACTCCCGTAAAGGTGTCACTATTGAACCCTTTATTGTTCTCCCGTGGCAGCCAGCATCGGTTTCGCTAAAGACAATTTGTCCTTAATGATTTCCCATGTGTGTTACAAACCCCCGCCACTACACCTAAATTGCAAATCTGACATTATGACGATCATCACACCACGAGTTCTGTGCTCCTTCATATTTTCATCACGTAGCCTATTTAATAATGTCACACCCCTGTTAGTCTTTCCTTCTAAAGTTAATTGTTGGCATCATTAATAAATATGTGACGATCATTAAAACATGTAACCAGAACATTTTGTGCAATGTATCATTGTAGATTTACAGCTCAATTAATTATTCACATTTCTCTTGCGTTGTGCAGTGTTTAAAGATAGCAGCTCATACAGCCATAATCTTAATATATGTTTCAGTCAGATTCAGTATTTTACAAATGACTGAGCACTGCATATTTCCCTCATGACCCCCGTTGTTCTTATCCTGTTGGTGGCAGTGCATGCCCATGCGGGTGGACCAAGCCGTACATTGAGAAGAAGTGATAGAAAGCATGACATTTCTGGCCTTGCAGCAGACATGCCCCAAGAGAACTTGACCATGCTGTTGTCTGGGAAACCCAACACCCTCAGCTGGCCAGTGGAGGACAGGCTCCCCTAAAGGTCTTCAAGATGATGCGAAAGTGACTGTGCCCGACAGAGCGTCTGGTTTCAGGCCGGGTTCAGGTCGTTTTTATCACATACAACTTCCGGCTTGGTTTGGGTTTGGGTTCGTTTTCTACTACGTTGAAAATGAATTATTATTTTATGTATTAAATGCATTTTTGTTTGAAGAAACAAACTTCTTTTAATTTGTTTTGCACACGCGCCCTTTCTTTCTAGTCTGTGTCTAACTTTGCAGTGGATGAAATTAAATGAAAATTTCAACTTCAACTTCAACTTCTTCAAATTCTAAATGAGTCAGGAATGGCTTTGTTGTGGAAATATTATGACCTCGTTCTGGCAACAGATAAAAAGCTCACTGGTCGCATACTGTGGGATTGCAATGTTGTTTTGACCTATGATTTCAAGAAGACTGATCTCAATGAACTTAGAGACACCATCCAAGAAATAGCAGAAACTTTGCTGGCAGCGAAGGCACTAGTGAGATATGTAGGCTAAAGCAAGCAGGACTGGTAAGCCAGCCAAAAAAAACTGAATGTGTACAGTGCTTGATCGCTGCTAACCGGTACGACAGGTTATTAGCCTATCACGCTGCTCTGCTGATGGACCACCATGCCCTGGAAAGCAATTTAGCTTCTGTTTACTGTCCCATATGGAAATAAAATGAAGTCTAGTCTGGTTACCTTCAGGGTTTCTTGCTATTGTCTTACCACTGCCAGGCCTGGCGTGTTTTTGTGGGGGGTTTAGGCCCAGAAATTCAATAAAGCACATTCTGCCAAAAAACTTAGCAAAGTGTGCTACATAATACATTTTTCTCTTTCATTTTATTTGACGTTTGCCATTTAGGTGATGCAGTAGCCAGGCCCCTTCTCGAAACCTTTACTGACAACAGCGCGATGAAGGAAAAACATCTGACCTGGGAGTAATGTTTTCCGTTTTTCAGCCAATTTCACTGCCGTATCAGCGCGTGACTTACCCATCGATCCCCAGGTCCCCGGGATTATTTGTTGTGTAACTGTGTAGTAGTCAGGGCTTGATGACCTTTTTGTCATTGGGCCCTGCAGGCCTGTATTTAAAGGCTATATGTCTGTATCCTCTGCTGAAGATCAAGGTGAGAGTTAAGAACTTCAGATCGGGGAAACCAGGAGAAATCGAGATGATAACCGTGCTCTCAAGTGAAAGGAAAGCTAGAAGCCTTCCTGACCTCTCAGGCCATGTATTATTATCAAATATAACAAATGAAGGCCTAAAACAGACATATTTGACCTTGAATTTCACTAATGGTGAGTAACTTGGTACAAATCCATATAAAGTGATAGAAACCTTCCACTTACAAAAGTCGATTCACTCTTAATACATCTTCTGCCCTATAACTTAGGGAAATTGTCATTAAAATGGCATTCTAACACTGTCCTCAGTTACCTTTCTGTCTACTTTCAGGACAACCTTAATTGTAGAGATTTACTGTCATTAAACTGCCCAGGACGTGAAAGAGGCTATTGAGCTTCATTTCATTGTGTCTATTTGGATTTGGATTCAGTCAGACCACTTATTTGTTTCAGAGTTTTATTCAACAGAACAGTCTTTGTTCAAGTCTCCTGAGGGGGCTGGTGTGTTCTTCCGCTGTGTAATTTCCGAAATGGATTAAGTCCTGTTGCGACTTCATTTACTTGTAAACATATTTTTCAAGGGCAAGGCAGGATGAAGAATGTGTTCTGGGGAATCTTGCTTTAATTTGATCATTCTGTGATGGAGACAGAGATGAGGAAAACAGCCCTCACAGCGGGTTCCTAAACTAACAGAGGCGCAGTGTATTCTGAAATGCACATTGTTGTTTTGTAGCACAGCACAGGAAGCTGACCTAACACATGCCTGTACTAAAACTGGTCTGGCACCTATATTTAAATATGTCACTGCTTATATTCACATCAAAGGTATTAGTATCCATCCATCCATCCATCCATTATCTATACCCGCTTATCCTGAGCAGGGTTGCGGGGGGTGCTGGAGCCTATCCCAGTGTGCATTGGGCGAGAGGCAGGAATACACCCTGGACAGGCCGCCAATCTATCGAGGTATTAATATAATAAAAATAAATAAACAAATCAGATTTGATATGATTAGAATTTAATTTGGATTGCATTAAGTATGTCTCAATGAACACTAAAAGGGATGCCCAAATAAATGCCTGTGCTATTATTAATCTACATTTGGTATCATATATTTCTTGTTTTGCATCCCATAGTGTGTGTGTGTGTGTGTGTGTGTGTGTCCACACAGAGGAGAAACGTGAGGATGAGTCTCTCAGAAGCCGGATTTTTCACATATGAAACATATAAAACAGCTTAACTACCATCAAGCTCAGCAGGATCACTGTGACTCCTGCCCACCCGTGTGAGCAAACAGATCTTCAGCAGGTCTGAGAAACGTATTCTGAATCAGCTTATCGTTCTATTCAGACAGGCTCTAGGCCACCTAAAACCAACCCTTTATGAATATACACAGTAAAATGACTAGTATTAATTCAACTCTAACAGAGTACAGATGAGTTGATTTGGGACCATGTCTAGTCTGCAGGAATTGATTTAACACTGGACATTTTACTGTGTACACACCCACACTTTCTGGGATATATTATTTGGAGAATCAGGACTGCTGAATGTTGGTGTGCTGAGAGTGTGAGAAGAGTCAGAATATCCAAATAGTCATATCTAAAAGAGGAAATGATAGTCGATCCTAGATGCAACATAGCATAAATTAGTAAGAGTGTGTGATTGTGCAAACGATGGGAAAACCAGCCTATAGAAACACAAGGGTTAACAAAAGTTTTAAAAAGTAAGACGCTTTATAAAATGGAACTCGGCAAAACATTTAACGATTCAGTGGTAATTGTTCCATCAGCAAATTAATAAATGACTGCCTTTTACGAAATGAGATTTGCCCGGTATTTCAAATATTTTATAAGCTCTAGCCTTGTTTGTCTTTTTATTGAGAGCTTTTGCAATTCTAATGTCTTTTATGAGTCCTATGTGTAAAATGACAAAAAGATCATTCATCTGAGGAGTACGAATCTACATTATTATCCTGCAACTATGATAAAAATAGAAGGTAAAGAAGTAGGAAATACTGATCGACAAAATAGATTAAACTCTAGGGGGGCATGCGTTCCATTTTTGTCACCAGGATTTGTTAAATCAGACTGTAAAATAAATGCTTTTATTAGTGTTTTATTACCGAATTCATTTTACCGTTATGTGATGAACGGGGTCATTTTGGCCATTAAGCAGATGAATGTTTATGTGTTGGGTAAGGAAAGATACAGTGAGCTCAAAAATTAATGCTGCCGTCCTCACAGAGAGAGAGAGAGAGTGCTACTGGGGAGGGAGGCTGCGGGAGAAAACTTAGACCATCATTCACGGAAGAAATGGATAACTGCAGTCTCCAGGGACATTATTTGGCAATATTACAATGTGTCAGACAGTGCCAACATATTTATGTACATTATTTATGCCCCGTAATGAAGAGCATAAAGAAGATTGGACAGCGCAATAAACATGAGTCGGCGACACGATGTGCCGGGATAATCATCGAATCAATTCACCTGTCTCACCTATAAGGAAACAGGCTTCTTTTCTTCTTTTTTCATCTCTTAAGATATAATTCGTCTTGAAGCATTTACGCTTGTAATTTCTGCACAGGACCTGTGGGTTGCACTGTTGAGAGTCAGTTTTTTTAGTATGTGAGTCTGAGGACTGCATGGAGAGAAGAGAGATGGGACGTGTCCATGTCTCTTAATGTCAATGATGAATGCTATGAGGTTTGTGTTGATGCTGATGTCAGTAACGGTGCTGATGATGATGACAATGGTTACTGTTACTATGAAGTCATCATCGTGATTGTCTATTTATTGTGTGCATTTTGTTTATGTTGCTGAGGCCTTGATATGGTACAAAATGGCAGCAGCACAATGAAGTCTGCGAAAACACATGCAGGAAGACCTTGTGTGATAATGCAGCGGAACCTTTCGATGACGATGCTGACTGTGGTTATTGTTACTATGAAAGTCATCCTCCTGATCGTATATTTATTTTGTGCGTTTTGCTGCTGAAGACCTTGTGATAAAGCACTGCAGCCTTTCTCTGGTGAGCGGTAGAGGAGAGCTCAAGGGGGATAGAGGGAGACTGCGGAACGTGGCCTTTCTGGGACACTCTCTAATAAGATGCCATTACAGTGGCGCCTGTCTGATGGTGTTAATCTGGAACAGGCAGGCAGGCAGAACACCCGCCCCACACACACACACACACCACCCCACCCCCCACGGTTCGGTAATACTGAGTCTGCATTTTGTTTGTTCTCTCTCTCTGTCTGTCTGTCTCTCTCTCTCTCTCTCTCTCTCTCTGTCTGTCTCTGTTTGTCTGTCTCTCTTTCTGTCTCTCTCTCTCTCTTTATTGACAACTGTGTTTGAGTCAACCCACCTGCAAGGTGCCAGTGGTCTCTTTTATGACCTGCACTGTATCAAGCATGCTTGTGTACAATGCAGCCTTCTGAACCATGGCATGCAGACACCAAGAAGTGTAAATGAATACATAAATGACTGTTCCCAATGTGATAATCCTGAATGGGAGGGGACTCATTGTTTAAAGGTTAATAGACAATACTCCACTCAAGTACTTCAGCATCGTGCTAGTTATTTTAATGCTGATACGTATACTTATAAAGTATAAACTCTACGGGGAAATGAAAGAAACGAAAAGTCCTGACTAGGCAAAATGGCTCTTTTTCATTCCCTGTAAGTCTAGTAATCGTCCTTTCAGCTGTTGACTTCATAAGAAGATTAGAAATTGTTTGGATCCACTGGGGAATAGTGCTCAGGAGAGTCATCTCTTTACAGTCAGCGATGGATTACACTGCGGTTTTATCATCTGAGAGTTCGGCACTTTGAACAGTGAAAGTGCCGAGACTTTGGAAAGACTCCATTTTGATTGGGACTTGGCTCAAAAGAGCAGGCCAACCAATAATTGATTGGCTTCCTAGATTTTGAAAAAAAGTCTGCTTGTTTTTCTCCATCTATGGTATTAGTCACCCCAGGGGGAAACAGGGAATTGTCTTTGGCTGTTTACCGCAGGTACACACCGCTGATGTGTTCATCATCGAGAATTACTGCGTTTGTCGGAATGACAAACAGCACACTGCTATGTGCACAACTTAATTGCAGTGAAGACCAGGGGCATCTTTTGAGAAAAATGGATTTATTTTTCTTCCTCGCAAATATCATCAAAAGCTCTGTGTTTGTGTGTGTGTGTGTGTGCGTGCATGTGTGAGCATATATATGTGTGCATGTGTGTGTGAGCTTGTGTATGTGTGTGTGTGTGTGAGCATGTGTGTGTGTGTGTGTGTGTACATGAGCATATGTGTGTGTGTATACAGTATGTGTGTATGTGTGCAAAGATATAACACTAATGGTAATAATAGGATTCCATGATTGTGACCATTATTTTTTCCCCTTTTTTTGATTTCTCACATTCTTCACTTTCTGTTTTGAAGATCACATATCTTCCAAAATCTTCCTCTGCCTCTCATGCAGTGCATCTGTCTCATTGCATTTCCGTTTCCATGGCTGCGCTTTGTGTAGACGGAGCAAAGAAGCTGTATGCAGGGGTGGTGGGACAAGGTGCTCATCAAAATTTCTCTGCTTTCCGTGAGTTTTCTCTTTACCTCTGATACTCCCCCCCAGGGCTGCAGCACTCAAGACCAGTCTCAAGACAATGGTCTACTCTTTTTGATGGTCTCGGTCTTGCTTGGTAGTCTGATTTTTTTAATTTTTCTTAGTCTTGGAATTGGTCTTGGCTGTAAAGCTGTGACCAAAAAACTATAAATATGACAATTGTGTGGTCTAAAACATTTCATCTTAATAAACTATAAACGTATCAACTATCTGTTCTGAAATGTGTATGTCATCTAATAGGTCTTTTTACTGTAATATGAAGGCCTTCAATAAAGTTATGTTACTTTTTAATAACCTTTTTAAGCCAGTTTAGTCTGCCTTGCTAAAGTTACCATTAGGACAATAATTTGATGATGAATAAGACTCTACTAGCTTAGGCAACATTACATCAATAAACACTGAATAATGAAGAAGACCAAAAAAATTTAATAGTGATCGGCAGAACATTGCATCGGCAGAACTTTGGATGCCAGCCAAATATTGGGTAGGTTTTTATTTTATACTTAAAGAAAGGAGAATATATATATATATATATATATATATATAAACAGCTGTTACCAAGCTGAACTGAGTGCCCATGCAAGATTTAATTCAATTGGCAAGGCAATTGTCAGTTTTCCAGTATTGATAAGATCAGTCATATTTATTAATTTTTGCTCTCAAACCAAAGATGTTCCTTTGCTTTGAGGTATGACCTGCGACATATTGAATGCATACTATTTGGCTTTGCGCCTAAAAACCGATGGAGACGTAACACTTTTCACCTTACATTCCAATAGGAAGTAAAGGGAATGTTGAAACATCTGATTACCCAGAAACAAAATGCCATTCGTGTGGCTCAGTATACATGGACTGCATTCCTATTGCATGTCTTCTAGCAACAATCGCACAAAGCTCTTTACAAAGAATACGTCTCAGTCACCCATTCACACACACACACACACACACACAAACTCACAAGGCAGACATGCCAGGCGCCAACCGGCTCATTGGGAGCAATAGGGGGTTAGGTGTCTTGCTCAAGGACACTTCAAGGACATCAAACTGTCAAACTCCCAGTTGCCAGACGACTGCTCAACCTCCTGAATGGTCACAAACCTGCAGATTGCTCTGGACTTGGTCTCGAATGCTCTTGACCCTCCCTAGTCTCGGTCTTGATTATACCTCGAAATCCTGCCCTCAAACCTACGAAAAATGAATGTTTCATGTTGAGATAGCATGCCTTCAACCCCCGTAAGCTTTTTATTTGGCCATCTGATACTGTGTCAGTCCTGGTTTTGAACACCACAAAGGTGTCGGCTGCCATGTAATTCCCAGTGAAACAGTTCCCTGAACACCCTGAGGAGATCTGTTTCTTATACTTTGAAATACAGTTGTTGGTTATGTCACATTTGGTGCAACATGTTGCATAAGAAGGTGTTAGATCACCCTTTATGAAACATGGCATTTGGTTATGTATGATTTATGAAGCCATTATGTCATGTTTTACAAAGGCATTAAATATGCTATATGAAGCCTTTAGGAGAAACACTTTGTTTAAAGTGTGGCACACAGTTCATTCCTCCTCGTAGTTAGCACCATGTCATTCACACCTGCCATGTTGTAGCCTAGCATCCATTCAGGGAGGAGAATCCCAGATCCTTTCCTGAGTAAACCACATGAGACCCCATCAGAGAGTGTCATAGAATCAATCTGTCAATCAATCTTTATTTGGCTTAGTGCCCATTGCAATCATTGATGCATTTAAACACAATTACCCACCGGAAAATGCTGGGGAAAAAATAAAAAGAGTAAAATATATAACTTAAAACCTGGAAAACAGTTACACTCCAGTAAAAACTAGATGGATTAAAAATAGAGAAATAAATACAACTTAAGAGACAGAAAAACAAAATGTAGAAGGAGAGAAAGTCAACAGTTTGTAAGTGAAAAAAGAAAAAGAAATGAAGTGGTCTCTTGGTGACCTAGGTCCAGAAAAATGACTCTCAGTTCTCATTTTTAAGAATGCCTGTGCCACTGAGGTCCCATAAAAAGCAGACTCTTAATCATAATTTTTAAGAATGATAGGGTGACAGTCCACTTAAAATTACATTCGCTGTTGTCATTTGAAAGAATGACAGGGTGACTCGGGTCCCATAATGACCAACCCCAAGTTATCATTTTTAATAATGACGGGGCAGCCCGGGTCCCATAATGGTCGACCTCGAGTTATCATTTTTAATAATGTCCAAACAAACCTAAAACCCGTTATGGCTGACCCCCGAGTTATCTTTTTTTTTTTCTTTTTTTTTTTAAACAACACTTACAAAGGACAATGTTTGGAGAGTTTGTGTAACCAGGGAAGATTACATAATGCTCTTCATAAAACAAGGACTGACAAAATTTAGACGAGCCCATTTTTTTTCCCCTGCCAGAAATCACCCGAATTACTAAACAAAGTTTAAAAAAAAGCAACTGAAATCTTTCTGTTTTTGGTTGCGCCCATTGTTGCTTATTCAACAGGGTGGGAGACCTATGCTGAATAAGAATCGCTGCCCCCATTTTCTTCTTCTGCGAAGATGAAAAGTGTGCTTGAAGGAAATTCCATCCCTTAGCACACTGACTGTGAGCCTGTTTCTGTCCGGCCTGATTTGCATTCATTAGAGGACCATTACAAAAATACAGGATGCTTTCGATGTCATTAATTATCACATTTCAAATGCACATAGTCCATTGCTCATGCAATTTATGGCTGTGGGGGCTTTCGAACCGCAGCTCTCCGTGTCCATTTGGAATAAATAAGTGATATAATCAGTTTGTCGAGATGAAGATTCTGGTTCCCAGCTATGACAGCTAATCTTGCTCTTGTTCAGGCTCTACGGGGTGATGTTAACTTCTGCAACAGACGTTCGCTAATTCATTTTGTTTGTCACATCGCTTGTCGCTGTTTTCTTAATAGAGTTTGATTAAATGAACAGCAGGCTTTTTACAATCTGTGTTGAACGGGTCTGTCCAAGTTCTGTCAAGATGTGTTGTGGAAACACACCTCAGAACAGTGCTTCAAAATGAAAACCAGCGGACCCCAAAGCTATTTATGGAAATTAAAGACAATGATATAGACAAAGAGGCTTGTATTCACTCAATATGTGTCTTCAGCTTTGCATTACACATTTTTTGTCACAGCCTCAGTTCAGTGAGTTTCAGTGATTGCTGAACTGATCAACTGTATTTGTTGCAAACACACACACACGTATGCACACACACACATATACTGTATATATATATAATAATAATAATAATAATAATAATAATAATAATTATTATTATTATTATTATTATTATTATTATTTGTCATTTTTGATTGAACCCTAACCAGATTTTTAGGTTTTCAACCTTAGAACAATTATAAACTGTTCCATAAAACTTATACTAAAGCATCATGCCCTTGTATTGAATTTGGGAATACTTCTGTCAGTTTTTATGGATCAAGCTCCTAGAGTATTTTAAATATAGTATAGAAATATCAAATTAGATTTAACAGGTTCAGGTGATTCTTAGTGACCTTAAATGCATATGTCATGCTTTGTCATGCTCGTACTATAAAAACCTGTGTAGTTTTACCCTTACTTTGGAATGAAATGTCCGTTCGGTTTAATTTTATGTTTTTGTATTGAATGCTCATTGCCTTACATTGCAAAATACTCCACACTGTGGAAATTCTGTTCTTCACCTATAGGTGGTAATATTGCACTAAAATTCCATCCCTCTGCCATGGCCAATCTTTTAATATTGATGTATTTGTTTATAAAATGGTGAAGAAAGTTCAGAGTATTTGCCAGTTCTGCCTTGGCTGAGAGAACTGAAGAGGTATTTGAACCATATTTCATTGAAGGACGGACACGTCAATATTTATTGTCCTGTGGCGATTTATGTTAAAAGATGCTCAGGTCTTTATCAAAGGTAGAGCAGTCACCTGTTTGGATCATTGCACTTGGAGAGTGATTGGCCGGAAACAATATAAGATAAAAGATGGAGCAAAACACTCAGTGATATATCTATGTCAGCCATCTGCACTTGGCATGATGGAATATAGAAAGAATGCTTCAAGCTTAAGGTACGAGAAAACTGCCCTTATAAAATATAATCTTCAGGAGACTACTGTGTGTTCTTCGCTCTAAATGTCTTCTCTATTTGTTTTTTTTAGTAACATCAGTTTTTATTTCATACCATGCTTAATTTGAGACAGTAATAAAAATAGCACTCGTTTTGTTTTGTTTTACTGTTAAATTACAGAGAATTTCGACATATTCAGGGTTATCCATCTCTATTCCAGCAGGTAAACTGCTCTCGGAGGTCCTGTTTTCTTGGCGTTTTGTCAAACGCTCCCGCTGAGTTGGATTCAATTAGAATTGGCATCTCTGCGATTTGAATCTGCAGCGATGTTCAGTTGAACTCAGAAGTAATTTATTAAGCTGAAATTGTATGTTCAGCCCGACAGCCAAATGGGGTTTGGTATCAGTCTTAATCTCCGGGAACATTTTATTTTGAAAAGACATATACTGTTGTCTCTCCATAGCAGAACAGCAGAATTTGTGGCATTTCAAACGCTCTGATAAAAATACATTTCCCCTCAAAACTTCTCTTGGGTATTATAGGGCATCTCTGTTTTCAGTGGACTGGCCTCCAGGTCTGAAAACATATTTTGTGCATGGAGGCAAGCTGTGTGAGACATTACGTGTGAGACATCATCAATCTGCACAAACCTGTGATGAGCTCAAAGGCAGGTGACCGTGTGGAAGAAACAGCTCCAGCTCTCAAGTCCGAGAGCAACAGGACCCTTGGGTCTGAACAAAACTCAGACGTGAATTCCACCCACGTACTGTATAGCTTCTTTTTTTTTTTTTACATTTCAAATTTGCTATGATTTCTCATTCTTTTTGATCATTCAAAAAGACCTTTTCTGTTTATCAAAGCATGAATCGGAATTTTACTGAACGATAATATATATATCCTATGCAAATACACTAAATGCATCTCAAATGATCTGCTGCTTAAAGTTCGATATTATACCTGTATACTGCACTGAAAGCATATGTTTTGCAATAAATTTCATTAAAAGATTATCATTAAAAAAATTATAATATGCAGCAACATTCCCAGATCATGATAAAGGGGAATATCTTAGTTTCCGAAAAATCAATTTCATGAAAGGGGAAAGTGCAATTATTGAAGTGCAATTAAATAAAAAATGAGAGTGTTGAGAAGGAAGCACATAAGTACTTAATTTAGAGGTTTAATGAGATTCCAGGGAAAAGTTAAGTCATTATATTAAACAAAAAATTAAATAAATAAGTAGCAATAATCTTTAAAGTAAGTCTCTTTTTGTCTAAACTGCAGTTAATAAGGCAGCCGTGAGGGTGGACATAATCACAACAGTGGAGTTAACAGGAAGACTCCTCAAGTGTAATTATCCTAAATGTGTTATTCATGGCTGGACGAATAACAACAATATTCTTCCAACTTCTCATTTGTTTATTTTTTATCATTATTCTTGCCTTTTTCGCACAAATAAATGGAAAGCTCTGATCATTCTGCCTTCAGGCAATTATTATTATTATTATTATTATTATTATTATTATTATTATTATTATTATTATCATCATCATCATCATCATCATCATCATCATCATCAGTATTATCATCATCATTTAGATATCATCATCGTTTACAACCACTACAGGCAATATCATCAAAGAAAGTGTTTCCAAACAAAAAACCAGTGGACCACAAAGGTATTTCTTGTGGAAATTATATACAATGTTAATGACACAGAGCCTGAATACAATTAATATTAATCTTTAACATTCACAAATATAGCATTCACAGCACAGTTTGGTGAGTTTTAATGATATATTTTTTAGTTGTGTTGACTGGAGTCTGTACTGAATAGCGAGATCTCACAATCGTCTTATCATTACTGCCACTGATACAAACCCCCAACGGTCGACCGCACCGGGTGTCACCAACCCTAGTGTCGCCACTGGTCTGCAACCCTTGTACCAGTGAGCCACAGGGTCCACTGATCGTTGCTTTTCACCATAAAATCAGCAACTCTTTCACACCGAAGTAACCAGACGAGGTGCGTTATCTGTGATGAACTGCTTTAACTGATCACTGAAGTTCCGAGCAACACCCCTTTTCGCTCGGCAGCACCAGGGTGTCAGATCTTTGGATTGCATATTGTGTTTGTGGGCGGTTATAAGGAAGCGTCAGCACTTGTTCATTCTCGTAGCGCATTCATACAGCATTCTATATTCATTACAGTCCTTGAAAAGTCTCACATTGGTGGAAATATAGCCTATAATAAAAAGCATCACCTGAATTTCCAACAACAATGACATTGTGTTTCCAGAGCAACAACTTTGGATTATGCCCACACGTAATAAATGTTTGTTCAATGAGAAAGGATAACCCGCTGAAAGCGTTTGGTTGTCTGCACCAAACAAATTTCCGATACATTTCTCTTCCTTGGTTTCTGTAAATATGAAAATGAGGTTAAACATTCCATTTAAAAATATATATGTTTGTCCATAATGTTCTTGCTGATCAATAGATTGCTGTTGGGTATAAAGCAATGATAGCAATGTCCTATGTGAGGTATGCTCCATTCGTATGCTCTTTGGTTCGTGTGGTTGAGTTCATTCTTTTCCCTTCCCTTTCCTTTGATCTATTTTCGGCCAGCGTTCCCCGGCAACACCTCAGAACAGAATCGCCCTTTGAGAAAGCACCTCGGAGGAAAGCTGAAATCTTTAAGCGTGTAAATCTTTAAAGTGCTCGCTGACGGCGGAGAGAAGAGTGAAGAGGGGAAGAACAGAGGAGAGATGAAGAGGAAAACTTTGGCAGTGCGAAAGCCCCGCAGGGGGTTTAGGAAGAGATTAAGCGCACCTCTCCCCACCTCCTCGTCCTTCCGGCCATCTTGTGATCAGTTACGTGAACATCCGCCTCCTGAATCAGAGGCCTTGTCAGCCTCAGTCCTCCGGGCGCACGGTGTACCGTGAAGCCGGCGTCGGCACTAGGAGGTGACCAGGCTGGATCGATGCACCTGTTCAAAACTGCAAAAATGTCTCGGAAAGTCATGCCGATCAACACAAGGCAGCATAACATGGGTGAGCTCCACACAGCTCTGAATGCCTGGGGGCCTGTAGGATACTTGCTAGCCCTCTTGTCTCTCGACAAACTGAGGCCGGTCGATTTTGTGGCTGTAATACATTGTGTAAAAGTGCAAGACAAGAATGCTGGGTGTTCTGCTAATTTGTTCACCATCTATTTGATGTGAATTTTTTTAAACTGCAGCACAAAGCAGTTACACGCAATCGTGCATTGTATCAAGGCTAGAGCTATTAGCATAAGGCTCACGAGCACCAGCTAAACTTTTTAGAAATTCAAAATAGTACTGTATGCCCAGTGAGATATGAACAAGGTCAGCATATGAAGTCTGTGGTGCATTTACAGTATAGCTGAGCTAGAAGCTGTGGGGTTGTTTCTGCAACACACTGTACAATGGGTATGATACATTTTACTCGCATTTACAATCTCCCGATCACATCACATAAACAGGCTCCAAACTCACCCCCCCCCACCCCCCCGACCCAACACTTTGATCGCCAAAAAATTGAAATGTCCTTCAATCCTGAATTGTACTGTCCTTGAGAATTTAGGAAATATAAAATATAGTGATTGCCCAGTTCCAAAAATTCTAGAACTCTAGTACACATATTTTTTCTGAAATCATTGTTTTCAGAGTATCAGACATTCCAGAACACCAGTTGGATGTGTGCTGTTACCTCAATTGTCATAATGGGCCACTTGTATAAAGGTCTTCTGCATTCTGTAAAATAACAGTGCTACTTTTCCTCAGCATTTCAATGGCATTCTCCTGATTTACTTGTTGACAAAAGTGGCTAAATTGGACATTAATTGGAAATGCTGTTTGCCTGTACAGTAATAGTAAATTTACAAACTGTGTGATTTAGAGGATGACCTGTGATTGGGTTTGACAAGCTAGCCTGCTAGTAGACAAATGTCTGTTTAAATCAATCGCTTTGTTAATTGTTTGTAACGAAGCGAGGTTTTACCTCTTGCAGCCGGTGCTGTTTCAAAAAGCGGAAGCGAGCAATGCCGTTTAATCCTTTTTTTCAGGGCGTAATTAGTGCAAGTAGCCGTTCCAAACATTAGGACAAATATGAAAGAACATCACAATGTGACACCCCCGTTTCCCTCTGTGCTGGTTTCCCAGTGGCGCGATCATCCTTGCAGGGGGAACGCACAATACGAGTGTTTAATATGTACGGCGGCGCGAGCGTGAACAAAGAGCGGGGAGATTGCTTCTTAGGAATATAATTACTCTGAGCGTGTGCAGACTTACAACCTCTCCGCTTATCCGCGGACCTGACACCGCCTCCCAAAGTCATAACCAGTCCGCCTGGCAGCTGTTTGCCGTGTCTTAGTCATTTAAAAACGGTCAAGCACACAATTACCTCACAATCAAGATTTTTTTTTGTCCGTAATTAAATGGTAGTTAGTTTAGTTTTTTATTTATTTATTTTAGTTTTGTTCTTGGAAGGCATTTACATTAATACATTATAATTCTGTGTAAACAGAGAGAGGGGGGGGAGAGAGAGAGATATGGCTAGAGATATGCATAAAATATGTGGAAGTTGATGGCGATGATCAATTGATTTATCTGACAGATCAATCTGAAAGTGATTTGCCGCAAATGGAGGGGCCGTTCCATGACCTTTTTGTTTTTCAAAAGGAATGGCTGAAGTGTTCAGATTCGGTATTTCAATCACACTTCCTTGCTTTGTTCCAAATGGTGGGTGTGTGTTCAAAGGGTGTAGAGAACAGGAAATAAACTGCACATTTCCAAATGAGCTTTCATTTAAGGACCTGTTCATACTGCTATATAAGATCTGATATGTTCGCTGCTATTTCCTTAATTAAACATGGCTTTTTATGTTGTGGTTGGCGAACAGAGAGTGATCTTTGCATGCCTGGAAAACATTTTTTGAGTGTGACATTTTAGAAAAACTGAATGGACCTGATTTATTAAGTCCTTTAACACATGCAAAATGAATAACAAAACCAACGATTGTTGTAAAATGAGTACCATGACCAGTCGTTGATCATGTTATTGGTTTTGGCCTATGTTGAAAGATGCTTGTGTAACTCATGCATAGAATCGCCGTGCAGTTTGTGGTATACCTTTATGAATTCCTTTTACTGCTTCTATTCAGACACGCAGGACACTCCCTTTTGTTTCACAGCAGTTGTCAGTGCTTTACAGCAGTGTTCCCTATGTTACGGTGTTACTTATGCTGCTGCTGTTTCCATAAGCAGGCCTGACGTGTTGCTGGTCTGTTTCAGGAACACTATACGTACATAATTATCAGTATTGTGTGTGTCATACGTGTCTGAATGGAAGTAGAAATGGAAATCCGTAAAGGTATATTACTAACAGCACCACAATTCCATGTGTGGGTTACACTTGCACATGCTAAAGGTCTTAGTAAATCAGGCCCTGAATGTATAACAAATGTAAATGGATAAGAAGAGGACTGCTGGGTGGATCATGCTATGGCTAATACAGTAGTGTTGACCAAGGAAAGAGGGTCTCCATCAGCAAGGTGTCCATATCTCATCAAACACCCAATGAATCTTCTGTGCCATTTGCTCCACTGTGATGCAATGACTGCTTGGCTCTTCTGGTGGGCTATAATATTAGAACAAATGGGAGCTGTCAGCACTTGTGTTAGCGGAGACAGTACGGGCCTAAGATACATTCGGACATGATGGACTGGGACGGAAGGAACACAGGTAATTACTTAATCGGGATTTGAAAAAAGAAAGCATAAAAATTTTAGTCACCCTGGTTAGTGAATTTCGTGCCAAAAGTTCCGGAAAGAAAGTGAGGGTAAAAGTGCTTCGCTCTGTCAGCAACTTGGGTGGATGGAGCCCCCAACTGTGACAGGAGCTACTGATTATAAAGTGGAGAAAAGCCAAAATCGGTCTGGATTAATTACAAGATAAGAAACTTAAAAAAAAAAAATGTGGCACTCTTTGTTGTGTGTATCGGCTTCGTTTGGGGATAGAAAAGATGGGGAGTCTCGTTATGAGGGGAGGTCAGCAGTCAAATCTGTACAAAGAGGGGATGGGGAGAACACTGCCAGAAGAAAGGGTTCTAAAAGGCTCCTCTGGGTCTCCACGGAGGAATCCGTATCTTCTTTAAGGGTTCTTTGTCGGCCAAAATGGTTCAATCAGGGAGCTTTGACAGTTTTCACACCTGCCATACATGGTTCCATAAAATAAAGAGCTAAAAAGGGTACCCCTTTGAAGCCAAGCCAAAGACCCTTTTTTTCTGAGTGTGTATGCTACTAACCTGTTTGGCTTGACTCAGCCTTTAAATCTGGGGTTGAGGGAAATGGATGTCTATCTCCCCTAGAGGCTAGTGGTAGTCATTATTATTAGAAACATAAGAATAAATCCTGTTGTTTTTTCCTCTTTTTTTTGAAGAATGAGGCCTGTTATCGATTCCCTATGCAGTTCTGTTCTGGGATCAGCTATTAGCATTGGTTAAATGCTCAACCACATCGGTGGGTTGAACTTGAACTGCAGCAATCAAGGGAAGGGAAGTGCTTAGTGCTTTAACAGAACTACAATCACTGAGCTGTTAAATGTACAAACAGTGAAAATAAGCCTTATCAAACAGCGAAGAGTACAATTAGAGAAAGTATATTTTTGATTATGTTAATTCCCTAAGGAGTGGCTGGTTAATTAACGCAGTAATGCTTCACGAATAAGCAAGTATCTTACCTAGCAAGATAAAACATGAACATGCACACACAAACACAAGCACACATGCATTCACACATGCACACACAAACACACATGCACACACACACAAATGCAATCGCACACACACACACACACACACACACATGCACCGTTGGCAAGGCTACTGAGATACTGATGCCATTTGACTATTAAAGGTGGGTAGAATCCAAAAATACATTATACTGTATGAAGTATTAAAATGTATAAAGTTTGATTATGCTGAGTGAGAATTATATGTATTATTTTGGGAAAGAGTAATGCTATTTGTTATGTGAAAGCATCACAACTTGGCCTATTGTGAAACTTTCTCATGTTCATTTATGAACTGTGGCTGTCTGACCTTGAGAATCTGTCTTTTTGCTTTCACATTCAAAATACACCCCGCATTTGAATGGAGTTACACGCGGAGGTGCAGGCCTGATGAGGAATAAATATCTACTGTATCGATTCAAAACGGCCCCATAACGCGCAACACAAAGGGTCTTTAGTATTCATAAATGTGTGTTGTCCACACAATATGCTAATTGTCTGCTGACCTGGGGGAATATTGAGGGATGTGGTATTTAGGCTGTATGGGGAATATTTGTGTCAATGGCATCAATAAACTACGTTAATCCCCCGAATGATCCCCCCCCCCACCCCACTGCCACCTCTCTCTTTCTCTCTAGCCCAGGTGTCAGTTCAGCCTGTTTTCATGATAAAAAGATGAGGAAGGGTGCAGCTAAACGCTTATGCATTTTGATGAATGATTCTGATGAGAATTAATAACGTCTCCCTGATGAGGGAGCGATGCTCGGCACACAATTAGAGATGATTCCGTGGAATTATTGCAGAACCCCGGGCATCTTGGGCTACAGTCGAACAGGCACCAAATAAATCATTAGGACAATTCCCTTGAATTACCATAATTATTGTGCTGTACGCGATAGCAGTGATGAGAAGTGACTCAAGGTCACCTCTGAAGATTAGAGCCGGATTCAGTGCAAGCGCCGCGCAGCTTGTGCTTAAAATCAAGTGAGTCGAACCTAGGCGAGCCCGGGTCCACTCCTGCTCCGTTGCTGTGGAAACGCTCCCCTTGGGATGCTGTCAAGTGTGAACCCACGTCTGAGGGCATACAGGTGGCAGCCTTGGAAACTGTTCTAAAATCAGCTCACTAAAAAAGTATGGATGATCACACAATACAGTGCAATTTAGCTTTATTTTCATTTAATAATGTTCTTATAAACCATAAAAAAGGTGGAACTGGGCCCTGCTTAACCCATTTCAGGAAAGAAGGCTGTATGTTAAAGCGTTGCATATTTTCTTAGTAGGGATATGCCACGTCCATTGTGCTATGCTTATCGTTTGCCAACCACCCCTGAGAAATGCTACCCAAATGAGGCCCACACTTCCACTGCAGGATAGTGCCAATCTTACTCCAACTATGCTCCACTGCCTAAGCAGGTCAAGCTATGGCTGGCTGTGCCACGTGTAAGATAATGTGAGATAAGTAAAGGTTAGTTCAACTTTTCTTTTTCACTTATGTCTGTTCAATGAAAATTCAATTTCATTTGTATAGCCCTTTCTACAGATACACTGTCAAGCTTTACAGAGACCACAAATCTGTCTCGCAATTTGCAATGCCGAAAACTATATGTATACCCATCTCGTCATGGAAACATTTCACGTCAGTTTGTGAGATTGTGTGACCAGGACACTCTTCCTCTGAAGCCCTTCCTGTCAGTTTCCACTTCCTTCCTTTCTGTGTTTCTTTCTGCTAAGCAGCGGTCATGGCGGCAGAGGAGTTCCCATGATTCATAGCTGGTGCAGGACAAATGCAGGGTCCTAATTTACCAGCGAAGGTGCCATTTTACAATGAAATGTCCTTCCATTAATGATGCTAATATCAATTATTATACATTGCCAATATCAATACACAGATGCACTATTTGTATTTGTGTCTGTTTTTGTTCAACCAAGAAAACTATTTGTATTTGTATTCGGATTAAAAACCATAAGTGGGCATGGCGTAAACTGGAAATGGGAGGTGTTTAACCCAGAAGCTGGCGGTAGAGTCATTTCAATTATAAAGTCACCACAGTGTGATGGCAAAGGGAAACTCTCACTCGCTGTCTGTCTGCAGGTGTGTATGTGTGTCTAATTGAGAAACTCGGTGCTGACTTCTGAGCAAATCTTATCAAAAAAGATCTGAATCCGAATAATAGTGGCCAAATTCGGCAGGAGAAAACATTCGGGGAGAACACATTATTTAAGTGTTAACCAATACCAATGCTCCACTATATGTTTAAACTTTTATTAACTCTTTAAGGTGTAAGATTACAAATATGTGATTAGAATATTCTTAACTGAACATTCTAATGCTGATGTAACAATCACTACTGGTAAATACTGGGAAATAAGTGGAGTTCTAGAACACTGACTTAATATTCCTACAAACCTACAAACCTACTCTTCAAAGTGTTAGAGACTGCAGAAACAAGGCAGAGAGAGGGCATATTTCTCAATGTGGTACCATACCTTTCCCTCCCCTCTGACAGTTTTACCCTGCGCTGTATCGGAGACAAATGCCCATCTGAAATGCCAGACTATCAAACCAAGAGCAGACCCACTGGCTGAGTGCAGAGGTCTGTCTCTCTCCATCTCCATCTATGGTTCCGGAACTGACCTGGTGAGATAGTGATCTATGGAACAGTCACCGTGGCGACACAAATGAGCGGACGGAGTTGCTGATGAATGGAGAGGGGGGTTCTGGGAGCGAACTGGGATGGTATCCCGCGACTTGATTTACCGGATCGGGGTTTAATTTGTGCTCCTCTTGGACATTTAATACTCTTAACAAGCTGAGCTCAACTCCCCCCACCGCACCGTGAATAAACGCATCTTTCACGGCGAGTTTCAGAGCGTACCTCCATAAGCCAGTTTCCAGTCCTGCACAGTACAGTGGTTGTACTGTAGAGAAGGTTATTAATGTGCAGCCATTTTGTAGTGTTTTGTATTGTATTTGTGTTTCCTCATACAGATGGTTAATCCCATTAAAATCTGGTCTATTAATTTCATATTGATAAATCCAAATCCAGTATCACTTAAATAAATTACCTAAGACATTGAAAATATAGACTTGTTAGAGGTGTACTTTGGAGGTGAATTTTCTGATTATGCAAATTAATCATTTTGGTTACACTGACTGTCTTTCCTCACGTAAACAAATACGATGCAATTGTCTTGCCATCTATGCAAAGTCATGACCTAAAATGTTTACAATAAGCACTAACATCAAATATGAATGAAAAGTAGTTTCAATTATGAATTCAAACGTGAAAAAAAATGTTTCATGTAACTTTAGGCCACGCTAAATGGTAAGGAATTTTGTCCAGGATTCAGAAATTTATTAAATATTTAAGAGAGAATTTCTGATCTTTGCTTAATTAGAAGGCCCTTCACAGGGGGTTGCTACCAGGTCATATCCTGTCACACGGGTATCATTAAAAAAATGACACTTTCATGTGTTTAATAACCAATTTCTGGAAGCCTTTTTAAAAATCTTTGTTTAGTCAGATAAAGATACAGTTCCACCGAGACAGCAATCACATTGTATATTAAATTGACATTTATCTTATCAGACTGTATATTTTAATGTCCCAGTGCTATTTAATTGCAAATCAAGTGCTGTGAAACTGCTATATTGTTCCACATGGCTAAATACGCTATTACTAAAAAAAGTAAGTTTGGAATGAACCAAAGCGCTGATGCACCGGGGAGCAAGAGGAACCGTCATTCAGTTAACCAGTGTGGAAGTACAGCCTGCACCACTCTGTGTTACATAGCATCAATCTGTCTATCTATCTATCTATCTATCTATCTATCTAATCCTTTATATATAGCACGTCATACACCTTAGTGTAACACAAAGCGCTTCACAATAAATTAAACAGATAAATTAAGAAGATAAAAGGGAAATAAAAGTAAAAGAAATACAACAAAGTGCAAAAGAGAGTCCATGAAATAAATAAAAGATAAAAATAAACATGGAGCCACTCGGAGTTTCTGCATGTTGGCTTGCACAGTTATTGCTACAGTGTTGGTTGAGATATCAATAATTTGTTAATGAATCACAGGGGCATTGAAACAGTGTGTGGGTGCATTCAATCCCCCCCCCCCCCACCCCCCATATCTTTGTTCTGTTCTTGGCCAGGCATCACAGCAATACACCTCCCATGTGACACGTTCCTGTGCATCAGGCAGGAATTTACCTCAATGCAAATGTTGAAAATGCAGGGGGTTCTGGTGGCAGAACGATAATCGGGTGAAAATTCCTTGGGATTGGATATGTGCGGTCATAACCCACTCGCGATCTCTGTGTGGGGAGAGGGGTGGGGGGGCGGGGGGTGGTCAATAGGCAGGCCTGCATGATGGGAAGGGGAGGGGGTGATAAAGAGAGATATGAGTAGCATTTGTATTGTAGTGTAGCACACCTAGGGAGAGAATGCCATCAGCACTAGCACCCAGCGGGCCATTATTTGAAAGAACGTGGGGGTGGGGGGGGGGGGTTAAGGTGCTGTATACACATGGGTATTATGGAGCATTTGATTTTGGGGCAGGATTTTTTTTTTCCTGAGCTATGTCTCAACCTGTGTTTTCAGTGGGAGGGACCGCCAGCCACAGTGGTGGGGGGGGGGGGGGGGGGAATCAGTGTATGTCTAAGAAAGCTCAGGGAATGAAGAAGAGGAGTGATAACTGTGTCTATACCCCAACCCCCCCCCCCCCCCCCCCCCCCCCAAAAAAAAAAAAAAAAATTTTTTATTAAAAATAACTGGTCACTTGCCCCTTCCGCCCACCGATCGCCCCCGCCCCCCCCCCCACTATGTCTCGTTTCCAATTTTATTGGAAATGACAGCTAATGCTGCAAGACAGGTAAAAGGACAGGAGACAGAAGACCATGCTATTTGATTTGTGTAGCTGTAAGGGGTTTGCAGCAGTTTGTCTTATTTTCTTTGGTTGCTAAAGGAAAAGGAAGATAGAAGGATGAACGATGCGGACGCTGTGATTTGCGCCGCTGCGGGTTTGCGGCAGGGCGAGTCGAAATGAGATGAAAGATGAAAGATGATAGGAAAGAAGGACACCTGCGCAGGTACATCAGGCCAATCAGACACTGTGTTGTGCACACAGGGTAGAGTCGCTTTCCGTAATGTTCAGCCTGACACTTATTTCAGCACAAATGAGTCCTCAGGAATGACAGTGGTGGTCAAAGTGAAGGGGATACTACGGTTGTTTTTACCTGCCATATTTTTAAAAAATTGTTATTTATTATTGACATTATTTTTGATTTATACAGGGTAGTTTGACTGAGCGTGCATGCCCTTACAGCAACGCCCTCTTAGTTCTCTCCCTCCAAGAATCCTAACCTGCATGTCATTCAATTTTATTTATTTATTTATATTCAAAGATACCTATCTAGTTTGTAGGTAATCAGAGCACTAGATACAATTTAGCAGGAAAATGGCGAGAGCATGGTTTGGCCCATTCTCGTCATTATGTTATATTATGTTATGCTGTTTTATTTTATCATGTCCCCCTATATGGAAATGCCCCGTATTATTCATAAGCAGGACACATCCCAGGAACACCTCCATCAGTTCTGGAGCTGATGAGGTGAATGTGAGACAAGGTCAGACAGAGGTCAGACAGAAACAGCCAAGGAGGTTTTAAAAAAAAAATGCAGCCACAACAAATCAGTCACTACGGCAACCTTGTTTAAATTTTGCATTGCCATTGGCCACTTGATAAGGGTGAAATTCTCCACGGCAGGACTGGCTAGACTGGAACCTGGGGCGTCTTTGTTGGTTTTCATTACCGCTGAAAATGCAACTGTCACAGAGTAATGACCGAAACGATTGGTATCCAGTACAAATCACCCAATTTCGAAAGGTTTGGATTGCCTTCTTAGGCCAAATTATGTGAATACGGTAATGTGTCGGCTGTTTATTTAAAGTCTTGTCAATCAAGCAGATCAGTTCTTGGGTAACTATGGCCACATGCATTGCAATCAGGTTACATTTGCTGCAGGGCTTTTGCTGTTGACACAATGGTAGTCATAGCGATGGACTTGTGGGGTTTTGCAAAGCAACTCACTGATTTTAACCAATCAAAGTGACTTGCGGCAGGTTTAAATGTTTTTTTGATTGGTCCAATCAAGTAAGTGTTTGACGGGAAATTGTAGCTCTACCTGTTGGCTTAAATTTGCGAGACATACTTGATGTGACAAAGCCAATGTATTGATCCCTTCTACACAGCAGAGGGGAAAAAAATTCACAACAATTTGAGCAATTCAGTATTATTAGTCTGTTGAAGTGACCACTTTAAAATTGGGCAGTGGTACTTTGAAAGGACTGATCTTGTTTTCATTTAATTGGTTTTTGTGAAGATTCAACAGTCAGTACTTTGAACTGCTAAGGTCAATATTTTAATTTGTACTTCAAAAATTTATGCATTGAATATTATGTTTCTAATTAATTTTCCAGTTTCTTTTTTATTTATTTATTTTTTATCTTGGAACAACACTAAGCATGTTAATGAAGATTACTATTCATGTGTTTGGTGGCTTACTCTGTGAAGAGGCTGAGTGTGTGTCACAGCTGTGTGTGATTGTTGATAACGTGCCACAAAGAAAGTGTTTAAAGGAAGATTACTCTTTGTGCTGTTTTTCAGGCAAAGAAAGATCAGGATCCATCTGGATCAATCTTCGTCACACACAACTTGCGCACACATCCCTCAAACTACAGTTGGCACGACATAGAGCAGACAGAAAAAAAAACCCTCTCTCTTCGTTCCAAAATTGATTATAGATTTAGAAGCTGTCTGTTTTTAATTGCCTCCCACCTTTGCCTCATTTAATATGACTGACATTTAAAATGTATTTTAATAAAAAGCCATCGCCGTTGCACACCAAGCTGCTGGCATCTGGTCACCATAAAAGTTACCCGACAAGAAATATATAATTTGTCATGTGCAAGTTTTATGGCAAGACAGAAGGAAGGGGGAGGGTAGGGGGAGAATGTCATACTGGTGAAGTGAAATTTACTTTTTCTCATCTGCTGAATGGTTTGTAAAAAATCATTTGGGCTTGAAATGAAAACCCTAAACTAGGCCAAATGATGATGTTTTTTTTTTTACAGGAAGGAGTGATCCCAAACCTAACCTTTTAGCCCAGTTGTGTCAGATGATCAATATTTCTTAATAAAAGGCTTTTAATGGAAGCCTATTGTGTACGTTTCTCTCTCCAAATTTTGCAGATGATTGTGAAACTTTTTTCTCCTGTAGTTTTGAACCAACCCAAAAGCTTCTTTGCAATTCACAGATGTGTTCTTCTTAGTCACATTTGATGAACGCTGTCTTCAGTATTTGTGTCACATTAATTGGAAAGGTCAATGTCGAAGATATTGTCAATTTGCAGAGCAGTGTTGAGTCTAATGAGATGAGGAAAGGATAAACAGAAAAGTCATTTGGAGGCAAAATTATTCAGTCACAAACATCTCTGAATGTGACCTTTGAATTAAGTCTTCAAATTTTTAGTTTCAGTACAGAGTTTGCTGCACCTGTATTGGTAGGTGTAAGTCAAGAACAGACTCATTCATTAACATTGTGATTCTGTGTGTCTGGATTAAAATTTTGCTGATAGCATCCTATATTTTTTAATTAAATAATTTGCCTTGTCTTCACACACACACACACACACACACACACACACACACGCGCACACACGCACACACACACACGCGTGCGTGCGCACACACACACACAGTTTTTATTTATTTATTTTCTAGAAGCAACGGCAACCTCAATGAGTTTTGGTTTAGATTATCAGGCAGGCATAATACACATTGGGATACATGGCGTAATTTCCATAACTATAGATTGAACATGTATTTCTCAAATAAATTGCATAGACCTCAAAGCTGTGGAACTCAATTAACATTTCCGTGAAGCATTTTCTTTGCCAAGCATGCAAGTGACAATAATATATAATCTCAATACAAATAAAATGGTAGTGTTTTATCATCAAGTGCTGCACTTTCCAAGATCATTAATAATTCATTTCTGAGAGTAAATCAACATGGCACAGTGCC
This sequence comes from Anguilla anguilla, assembly GCF_013347855.1. Lineage (NCBI taxonomy): Eukaryota > Metazoa > Chordata > Actinopteri > Anguilliformes > Anguillidae > Anguilla > Anguilla anguilla. The sequence continues at coordinate 33,772,212 of NC_049209.1, forward strand.
ATTGAGATTGTTCTGTAAATCTAAATTTATTTGCATACATTAACATACATATTGGGAAGATGCTGTAGCATATAAGTATATTGCTGTAGCTGTAAAATAACCCCATTGATAATAAATGCCTTTAGAGGGTTCTTCAGATCTGAGTAGAGGACTGTTATGATGACTGGTCTCATGGTTATTCCACACCTCTGTCCTTAAGTTAAGTTAATAAATGTGTTTTATTATGTAGACCCCACATGAAAAATGTTGGTGTATAGTTTTAAAAAGTTTTCATTTAGAAGCCAGGAAGAAGGAGAAAGCGAGTGAGCGAGCGAGTGAGTGGGTGAGCTGGGTAAAAAGCTTGGCGTTTTAGGTTTACATACAGTACCCATGTAGTTCACTGTCATAAATTCCAATTAATTCCAGGTGATTTTCCAGACTTAAATCAGAATTAAATTATTTTGTATTTCATTCACACAGTTTGGGGAGGTCAGCAATCACCAACATTATTGAACAAAATGTGTTTGCACTGAGAAAAGAGGTGACACTTGCATTTATTATTGATGCAAGGACAAATATTCAATGAATGCATTTTCTATCTTACTGAAAATTCACATTTTCACAAAGTGCCTGACTAATATTTCTTAGCAATGCCCAGGATTTGAAATTCATGCCATAACAATGCATGTGGGATGGTTAAGTGATTTATCAGATGTGTCATGAAATTGCAGGGCCTAATTCCAAGCCAAGTGATTCATAAACCTTATTTTAAATGGCAACCTATTGCCTGATTTTATATGTAGAGGAATTATTTAAGATAAGCTGAGAAAGATCACAGCTCACTTTTCAGACATTTACAAATGTGTTAAAAAGCCGATGATGATACATTCAAATCTTCAGTGTTCATACAATATAAAAATTGAAAAAGAAAATAATAATAAATAAACAGCATATGTACATTATTGCCAGGAATCAATAAAAGTTATTAGCAAATTGAGCTGTTCTTTTTATTCAGTATGTTCCTCCTGCAGCTGAACATTTCACTCTGTAGAGTAGCACTGTTATTATATTGAATGAAATGTATCATTTTTGTTAGTAATTGTTTTATGAATAAAGTATATGTGATATATCACTTCCTCTGACAGGTTAGCATTGCTGTTGAGACTATGGGGGTCCCAGGAGGGCAAGACAATCAAATGAAAACTGGTGCCAAACAGCACAAAATTAGCATAATTGCGTGATCTCTTCTCTAAGTGCGATAACTCATGTACAATGTAATCAATAAAGGGGGGGAACGAGCGGGTAATTCAAATTCAGCTGTGTTTCAGGAGTCTTTATTTAATAATTTCAATAAACATGTTACCTTGGAGATCAATGGCTTATTACAGTCGAAAGTCTTCTCTCTCTCTCTCTCTCTCCCTCTCTCGCTTTATATATATATATATATATATATATATATAGAAAGAAAGAGAAAGAGAGACCTTCATTAAAATGCAATGGGAAGCTAAGTAAAACCAATTACAATCAAAATATCTTGATTCCAATATTTTCACTCTAAAGAAAAATACCAGGAATATTAGAGTCAATGATTGTAAGAACACCCAGCCTCTAAGCACGGATACAGCAAGCCCATCCTCCGTTCCAGAACCAATCGCCTACCCCTTACAACCAGCCGTTGGAAACCCACGTACATGCAAACCAGGGTATCCTGGGAAGTTAAGCTGAGCTTGCAAATAACACAGATTTTATTTTATACTCAAAATAAAATGTTATGAGAGGACAGCTATTACATGTGTGCCATAAACAAAATCATTTCTCCACCCACCCTGTCTGGGTTCTTCCTGAAGGGTAATCCTGTGGGGCTGACAGTTTTCAACAGAGCGTGCAGCTCTCAGAAGGCAAGGATTCTCCTTCAGGGCCACCGTAGTATCAGAGGACAATCCTTCTACCATTATCTTATGTTATCTAAGCAGTTTCCTCCAAGACACACTGACCAGGACCGTTCCCCAATCCCGGGAGACGGGAAAGCCACCAGGCTCGCACAAAGTCGCGGAAACTGGCAGGGCTGTAGTAAAGGTCGGTTTGGTTGAGTCCAACTGCTGGCCAAGTCAATGGTATTTTGAGCCAGAGTCAAGAAGGAGGGTCAAAATGACTGAGACCAGACCAATTCAATGACAATTTGACACAGAGACCATAAAATTGTGTTTTTCGATGGATGGTATTTGCATTTATATTACACTGAATGAGAGCAGTTCTCTATGCATGGAACTGCTATTTCTGACTCTGAACCAGACCAACGACATTTTGTGTCTGGTTTTTTGGCCTGAACAGAATAAGCCACCCAGCAGCCCTCAAATATCCGTAGTGTAATGAAACAAAACCAAATTCCAGAATAAATGCCTTAGACATATCCAGCATGTCACAGATTAGATTCTCCCAAATAGAATTATCTTCTTCTTAATCTTCCATTTCTGCTTCTAATTTGTCTTCTTTAATTTTCCTTCCTAATATCCACTTCAACCAAAACCAACACACTTCAGCTAACTATAACATCTGTTCATTTTTCAAAGTAGCCAAATGCACAGCACAATGCACAGTTTATGTCACAGATAGTACTAAAGACTATAATCTATAGTCCATAGCAATATGCATGCCAACATCATACGATTTCATTTGCATTTATATTACAATACAATCAATGAGCTGGAGTACATCAATTGGATTGGACTGGACTGGAGAACAACAAATTGGAGAACACCAGACTAACATAAGACTCTCATAAGAATTAAAGTATGATATGACTACGGACGTCCCATTTACAATCTGTAACAATAAAAGTTAGCCAAACAAACCATGTAGCATTGTAAGCAAAAAATATTAACACTATGCAGCTGATCTTTACAGCGTAGAAGAAATCTCAGTTTTCACTCTCTGTTTTGGAGGTCCATTCAGAAGAATCACATTTATTAAATTATATGCCTGAGGTGAACACACTCACAAAGGATTTCTACAGCATTCAGAGTTCAGCTGAAGACAATACAGGCATTCATTTTACTCATTCCAGTGATTTTTTTATGCAAGTATTTATTTAATACACCATTTGTTAGCACATTTTCTTGCTGTAGCAAGGCTCGATGGCAATTTTTTATTTTATTTATTATTTTTTTTCTGAATACATGGCAAAGCAGAAACAGTGGACTAGCGTGAAGTGCCGGCTGACTCTGGGCATGCCGCCAAGTTTTCTATCTCAAAATCCCCCGCACCCAGGCATATTAGCACAAACAAGTGTTCTGTTTTTTCATACCTCCACAAAAGCTATTCCTAGAACATGATTAACCCAAAACAAAACCCCTAAAAAATAAAGAGGATCCCTGAGGAGGGTCAGTGGAGACGTGGTGCAGTCTGAAGAGGTGGTGTTTGCAACCGTCTGCGTCAGACGATGGGCGGGGCTTCCGTTGTCCTGACCACAGTAGCTCTATCCTACCGCCCAGGACCAGAGCAAACAGGAGACGTGCCCTGGATGTGCAGGTGGGGGTTTGTGAGGAGGGGAGAGGTGTAGGTCAGAAACCCCTAAAATGGCAATGTACTGGATCAGCTGCAGAGGTCTGATTGTGGAAGCAGGGAGACTGGCCAGGAGGGAGTTGGAGTTATCCAAATGGGAGATCACCAGCATCTGGACTTCAAGTTGGGCTGGTTTGGGGGTAGCTATTTCAGCCAAAGAACATGAGAAAAAAACAATGCTCAATGCCATTTTTTTCTACCGTTGTACAAGTCCGTGATTGAAACGTGGGGTCACAGTATTACAAAAATCTCTCTCTCTGTCACACACTGTCTCTCAGTGTCTTCCTCTGCTGTAATCGCTCCAGCACTGTCTTATCCACAACCCTGATTTAGGCCCATTTCCTTCTCTGTCTCTTTCTCTTTCCTTTTCCCTCTCTTTCTCCTCCTTCCCCATCTCCTTGATTATTATTCTCCCTTCACTGCTGTTTCTTTCTCCCTGTCATTGTTTCTCTCTTTCCACATCTCCCTCTCTTTCCCTCTCTCGCGCTCCTTCTCCCACGGGTTCACAAGCGGCAGTCACGCACTCCCTGGGCGGTGAGGTGCATTGTGGGATGGGAAAGGATGAGCGTGCAGGTGTTAAAATCACGGTACCGCAGAATTGCGGGCTACCTTCAGACCAGACTAAGAGAGACACGGGGCCAATGGGCTGCCCTGTGTCTGCAGTTAACAAAGACCACTGGCCACTTAGCCCTGAGATAAAGGACAGGCCAGCTCAGACAGGCTGCGGCTGTTTCCTCCGGATCTCGACTGTTTCTGGCATATTCATTATCTGGTGCAGGAGGTGGAGGTGGGCTTTTTTGTGCAAGTGGAACGTGGTGTGGAATTCTGACACTGCTGTGAGGCACATACCTCTATCTTAACCGCCTCTCTCATTTTTTTCTCATTCCTACGCTGCCGGTTTAGTCAGCAAGTCCGTTTCTAAAGTGCCTCCTTAATAAAAAATTCTTAGAATTTAATCAGCCCTGTGGTTTGGAGAAGTGTGAGAGTGGTACAGTAAGATGGCTGTTCGTGTTGCACATGACACAAGCTGCATGTTATCTTTAAACAAGCATGGATCAGCTTGGAATTAAGGCATTCAGGGAACATGATTAAATATATTAAGTTCATGTTTCTCTTTATAGTATCATACCAGGTCAGCATAATCTGTAGAAATGAGCTCTTCGGTCTGATACTGAATCCTGTGAGTAGTGACTGTACCATGTACCATGGTATGTGTGCGAATTGAAGTTAAAAAGTATTCATGAGACTAGGGCAATCAAAAATAATCCATTATTTTATAAATTAACAATAAGTAAATAAATAAATAAATAAATACTACACATTCAAATCTAAAGGCTGTCATCCATTGAGGATACCGAGGTTGTGTCCTCAGTATTTTTTTTATTTCATGTCCATTTCTAGAGCATATATTTGATTGAATTATTTAGTGAGCAACACTACAGAATCAGCTGCAATTCCTTTATGATGGGAATGAATGGTCGTTAGTATTTTCTTTAATTTAAGGCTAATCCAGAGGCACATGTAGGCTACAGCGTTTACACTGAAAAAGGAATCTCAATTAAACGAACAAATTAAAGGGGAAAATAGAGCATGCCTCGGCCTAACCCCCACCCCCGCTGAGTCACTTGACCTCAGTATTTTTTTAGGTCCTGGCTGTACCCCTGCCCTCATCTGTATATTTTCAACAGGCCTGTCCAGAAAATGGATTTAAAATCTTTGTTTTTTTTTCCCCCCGAAGTGTTGGGGTGCGATCCGTGTTAAAGGAACAGCTGTATATGTAAGAGAGAGTGACAGGTATAATTTAAAATTTACTGCTGTGTTAGTTGGGTGTGAAGGAGAAGGGCAGCGATTGCTTTTAAAAGCCGTGTAAAAAAGACCTCTGTGTGAAATTGGGGACAGCGGTGATGGACAGACCGATATCAAGCCTGTTAAATTACTGTGGGAGTTTGAGGATTCCTGTGTCAGGTTTCAGTTGCGTGTCTCAGTGTGCATCACGTACTGGACTCTCCATGATTCACCAGAATCAGACGTTTGAGATGCAGTGGGCAGTCTCGAGAAAGCAATACCCTGCAAATCTGTCTAAGTGTTAAATTAACTCATTGCTTCATGAATTGTGCTAAATTGCGAACATGAAACATTCTCCATTACGTGTCCATTCAACATTTATCATTATATACATTCTGAGAACTGGTGAATAAAATTGTAACACTATCATAGAAATAATTATATCATACTTTAAATACCATGGGCATATCCAAGCCATTTACCACTGGCTACTGTAGTACATGTTCAATTTTCTAAACAAGATCGTTCACGGAGTGATGAGAGAAATGAATTCATGTCGCTCGCTCTTGCGATGTCTAGAATCTGAAGCTCAAATTTCTTGAATTTCCAGTTCAAATAAAACCTCAATTTATAGAAATGGGGTTTTAATGAAAAGACAGAAAATTAGTAGGCCTATGTAAAGTTAATTCTTTCTCTCTCTCTCTCTCTCTCTCTCATACTCTCTCTCTCTCTCTCTCTCTCTCTCTCTCTCATACTTTCTCTCTCTCTCTCTCTCTCTCTCTCTCAGGTCTCGAGCGCAAACTGGTGGAATAAGTTAAAGCGATCTGTGACATGTAAATATAGTGCAGCGTGATTATATTATGCTGATGTAGGCAGCATCGCAGCAAGCAGATGTATGTGTAGCAGTCCTTTAAGGATCAGATTACTATGTAGCGATCCAGCCCTGGGGGCTCATCACCGCACCATTTAACAACCTGCTGTCTAAATTGTTTTTTTAAGCCTCAGCGCCTAAGTAATGCACCCCAAAACTGCTCTAAACGGCTCTGGTTTCTGCGGCAATTACCTTGCAGAAGCCGGCGCTCATGGGAAATCGCAGGCTGAGCGATGGCGAGGAGCTCGTCAAATGGAAGTTTGGATTTGTGGTGCCAATAAAACAGAAGGCCAAACTCTTCTTGCACTTTTGGGCATGTCAGTAAAAAAAAAAATAAGAAAAAAGTTGGGCTTGTGGAACTCATCCTCAGCCACAGTTCAAGGAGGGGCTCTGCTGTTGAATAAAGGTTTTGGGTTTGCTTCTGTTTTCACGTTGTTCACAAAATATTTTGGCGAAAATAAATGCACATCACTCACAGCCCTATTTTATTATCCTGTTTTCTGTGTCACCCCAGATGTTTTTTATACGACCCCAGATAAGAATCTTAAAATTTCTTCTTCCAATTCTTCTTCTTCTTGTGAAATCTTTTCTTCTTCTTCTTCTTCTTCTTATTATTATTATTATTATTATTATTATTATTATTATTATTGTTGTTGCTGTTGTGAAATATTAACCTGCTACACTAAGAACAGCATGACTTGATAGTACTATCTGCAGTGTATGGCCGCTACAAAAATCAAACAAATTTGATTGGAAGTTTGTGTTTTTTTTTTTTTGGTTTTTTTTTAAATTAGTGTTATTATTATTCATTATCATTCAGGAGGATGTGCCAACATGTCTCATTGTGTTCTACCAATAACTGTTTGCTGAGCATTTCTCTCTTTGAAAAGCCACAAGAATGAATCAGTAAATTATGCAGTACATTTGAAGATGAAGGTCACTTCTGGGTTTTTTTTTTTTAAGTGCTATTTATTTTTTAAAGGCTGATTTGAGGTGAGTCGTGCTTCTCTGTCTCTAATCTTGCCAAAATGAGATGTGAATGCTCCCGTTTCATCAGTCTCATTGTAAAACACGCGCTCACACTCTCACACACACACACACACACATGCACGCACAAGCAAAATTCCCTTCTGTATGGGTCTGCAAATACAGGCAGAGAAATAAGCATAAAGAATTACCTCTGAGTGTTCAGAGTCAAGGATAGGGGTATTGATCAAGGAATGGACTATAGACTAAATCCATATTTGTCCTTAATATTTGACTCATGAATAAATCAGAGTGTGCATTTGTAAAGAGAAAAGAAAAAAAAACTTTAAAGATTTTATATATTTGCAAAGTTAGGGACACAGGTTGGCTGAATCCAGGATTCAACAGCTTTGTATCCTTGATGAAAAAGGTTTTCATTTTGTCTGATATAGAAGTATCCGTATCCGTAACTTTCCGTATCCTTACATATATTTCTGAAAACTGATATATAGTATCAGGCATAGGCATTACATTTCAGCAATGCATTTAAACTAAAAAGAATAGGTATGCTATTTCAAGAACAGGTATATAATTTTAAAGGTTTAGGGATGGGATCATGTTAAAATTGTCTGAACTGCTGTTTCCTGTATCGCCAATTGTATGTTATTTTCCAGGATACGTTTAAGATGATTTCCTTCTTTCTCATCTTCTCATTCTTTTTTTTTTTCTATTTACCCCAAAACATTAACCCCTGATGCTGCTGCTATATAAGGGACTCTGTCAATTTGTTATTTTCAAGCATGCTGTAATATAGCATAACTATAAACGAAGAAGTCTCTTTGTTATGACATACTGTATCAGTGAAGATCAGGCAGGGATAAAATATGTTGTTACTTCATGTTCAAATATATTTATTTTTCAACATTTACGTAATTTTTTTTCTCCTGAATGGAAAACAGGGCATGGCAATTTATATAACCAAGACGCGAGAGCAGACTCAGAGAATGATGTTATTGATGTGTGACTTTCTGCAATGTTTTTGGTGACCATAGTTGGGCATAGTTCGGAAACGTGGTCTACCAAAAAAGTCATTCCAGACCTATCTAAGAGGAAATTACCAATACATTTTCACAATCCCAGACTCGAGATACGCTTTAAAGATGTATTCTTTGGCAAATAAAACAGAAAGAAAAGAGAAGAAAAGATGAGTGGAGGTGGGAAGAAAAGAAGCAGGATCAAAACAATCTTCCCCTGAAAAGTTGTTTCTGAAGATTGCGACAGAATACAACTGTGGGCCTGAACACAGACGGAATTGCTGATTATAGGTAAGCTGACTGCTGAATAAATAATTGAGGCGTTTCATGTTTCTGAATGCATCGGGGTGCTTCTGAAACACAAGCTACTGTACGAAGCATACTCTCAGTATCAGCTATTTATTGATCAATAGACAACTCAGCGGGTCAAGCATTTTTCAATCAATTCAGCTGCCGCATGGCATCACATATTCTGCAACACTTCTGATCATTTTGTGTTTTTATCATCCTGCACTGCACGTACCTGTGCACTGGTTATAGCCGGTGGTATATATCTCTTTTTTACTTAGAACTTGTTTTTTTTTTTTTTTTTTGTTAATCCCTGTTTCTTTTTTTTTTTCCATTTCTCCCAATGTTCCATATCCAGTTGTGTTTGTCGGCCCATGTATAATCAGCACAGCCTCCCGGTTTCCTCCAAAGGGCCGTCTCTGTAAGCCTTGGCTTCTTTACGCTCAGCGGGCTGCAGGCTCGATCCGCACACTCATTGTGCCGGAAAGTAATTTAATGTGCAGCCGGCACAGACAGACAGCGGGAGCCGGAGGAGGCCACTGCTGTGTAAGGAGATGACCGAAACCCTTCCTCCCTGGATGATGCTATAGCCAATCATTTGCCGCCCTGGGTGGGGGGGGGGGGGGGGTTGGATGGGGAGCCTGGCTTTAGACTGCCTTGCTGGTGTACATCAGTGCTACTCAACTCCAGATCCTGCAGGCCAACTGCCCTGCAGAGCACCACCTGATTTCACAAGTTATTCTACCTCCTTGGTTCAGGAAGTGAGCTCATTAGCGAAATCAGGTGGAGCAGTGCATGCTTGGAGCGAATACCTGCAGACACTGTGACCCACAGGGCCTGGAGTTGAGGGCCTGGTCTAAATTTAAAACCCTTCTACAGAGTGTTACCACATATAGAAGCGATGTCTTGTTAGGAAGCTCCACCTATTAGCCAAACATCTGCACCTGTTGCTATGGCTGCTGTAGTTCATAAAGCAAGTCCACACAGTAAGCAATGGTTAATCCAATTTATATAAATAATCAAGAAAAAAAAGGATATGAAATGTATGTCTATGTTTGTGTGTGTACATGGGTTCACTGACAATAGCAAGGAGTGAGCGGGTGTTGAGTAAACCAAACCAAAATGGTGCCTGGGAATCTGCCTTCCAGGGTGTGGAGAGAGCTAGAGCTCTGGGGAAACCAGGCCTTACAGACTTGTGAGCAATCTTCAGATCTTAAATTAGGGTGTGGCAGGGCAGCTGAGAAAGAGTGGGAGACAGACAGACAGATGGACGGAGAGACAGACAGACAGACAGACAGACAAGGAGAGATAAACATAAAGATGGTCCACTAATGGGAGGACAGGCAGCCAAGGCTGTCAAACCATCTTTGCACGACTAATCGCAAGGATTCATTTTCCACCAGTATCTTATCTGAATGTAATTGCCTGTCCTGAGCCTGAACTTAATGTGTTCTGAGGAAATTTAGATAAGCTGAATAGTGTTCACTGCCACCGTGGTTTATGGTAACGCTTACGCAGGTTTCTTCAGAACAGTTGGTGGTTTTGTTTTGTTTTTCTTCTGCTCAGTGAATGTGAGCAGAAAGGGTTTTCTGTTCTCAGTCCTTTGATGGTTTCTGGTCTGAACTTTCTCCTTGCTGCCCCAGTTAGTCTCTCCCAAGACACCCCTTCCTCAGATACCCGCATCAAAGATCACTCCTCTAGATGCTGAACACTATTTCCAAAGCTTTAAAAAAAAATGCTGTACTTTCAGTTCTCCTTAATCATCACCACTTCCTTTGTCGCCTCGCCCTCGACGCTTGAAGCTCCACGGCTCCTGAAACGGACAAATTCACTGACTCACTCACACACTCTCTGACTCATTCACTCACAAATAGACTGGATTGGTGGGCTGGTACCTCTTAAGTAGCTTTTCTTTTTTTAGCGGTACTTATGAGTCTTTATTTCAAACCAGCCAATAACTCATGGATAGCTATCCAGGCTTCTCTCTCTTTTCTTGCAATGAGCTGTGCACAGGAAGGCAATTCAAGGCAGCAAATACGATAGTTATAACGCTGACTCCAATGCTAATGCTAATCCCGCTATAATGCTAATCCCGCTCGGGCGATCTCAATAATTCACACAGAAATCCTTCAGGGAGCGGTTTTATCGGATCCCGGCAAGAGAAGTTTCACAGAGGTTCCCTAACATGGTTTTTAGCGATAGTGAGTCGCCGGAGTGAATCCCTGATTCACTGTGACAGCAATGGCTTTCAAAAAAGGTCACTTGCAACCAGAGGATAGGGTAGCTTCTGGTTCAAATACAGAGCAGTGCAGCTAGAGGAAGCCAATAGACTTTAAAAGGTCATTCTTCAACCCCCCTCCTGCTGTGTTCACAGATCGAGCCCATGTAGATGGTGTGGTTTTGAACGTGTAATGAGAAAAAGGTAAAAGCAAAATGGCTCCTTTCTGAGGGTAAGGCAGCATGGTATCTCGACAAAAGGCCGGTAGCCCTGCTGGACATGATAATACCAGACATAAGGCCAGTTTTTTTTAACTGAGCTTATAAAAGTCTGACTCAAACAGTCTCCAACTCCAACGATAGTATAAAATCTTTATTTCTTTCTATGATGTTGAAGCAGCTCCAGTTTTATAACTGCCTCATCTGATGTTCAAAACAAACTATCAAACCGAACAAAATATCATAAATACTTAATACTATTAGAAAAAAAACAACAACTGTAATTTCATGTCATAAACAATGTAGTACGTACTGAATTTAAACTACTGCACATGGCATTTTGAGGGCTTGTTGTGTTTGAAATCCAGTGAATTTCTGTACATTTCTCACAAGCATGGATCAAATGGGAGAAGTAAAACTTTGAAATAATGAATTTTCAAGGCAATGCTCTTCTGAGTAATTGGAGACTCTAAATTGCCTGTAGGCATGAATGTGTGAGTGAATGGTGTGTGTGCCCCGCAATGGATTGGTGACCTGTCCAGGGTGCATTCCTGCCTTTTACCCAGTGCATGCTATGATAATATTCAGTCCCTTAATGACCATGAACTACAATATGCGGGTTAGATAATGGATGGATGGATGGATGGATGGATGGATACTTCTCTGGACTGGTCATGTTCTGTCTATTCCACAGCTCCTACTGAAAGGCAAGTGATTCTGGCTTTCTTGTTGTTTTAGATTGGAAGCTTGGGCTTGCTGAGGGAATCAAGGAAATAAATTGTCATAGGTTTTAACAAGATATGTAATGGAAATGGTCTTCATCACTGACCAATTTTGAAAGCGTTATATTGCAGACACGGAATTGCACAGTTAGTCTGAGGAGTGATTTTGAAAATATAGAACACGGTGTCAGTTTTATCGTTTGTTTAATGCAACCACTTAAGCTGTTTGCGCGTTTGATTTCTCCATCAGAATAATAAAGGGGTCTGCCTTTTGGGGAGTATTGATTGGATGCTTTTATGCCATTACATCTTGAGCGCAGTTCATTTTACTGGAAGGAAAGATGAAATGGAGAAATGCACAGTAAACAGCACACACTATGAGTGCGTTGTATAAGCTAGCCATAAATGGCCTAATCGCTCCCTCCCTCTCTCTCTCTCTCACACACACTCACTCACTCACTCACTCACTCACTCACACACACACACACTCACGCAGTCATTCACTAACACACACTCAAACACACTGACTCACACACACACACACACGCTCACTCACTAACTCACTCACTCACACACACATACAACACACACACGCACACACTCTAACACACACACACACACACACACACACACACACACACACATTTTGTCTGAGAGGAGGCAAATGTACAGTCTCCTAGGGCTGGTTTGGATCTGTATCAGCACCAAGACACCAAGACCAAACAGGCAGCTGGTAGGCAGCTCTGTGTAATCAGTGCGCCTTGAATTAATGGGCCTCTGTGAGTCTTCCTGGAAATAGCCAGCCTGCCCCAGCGTGCCCATGATTGACTGTCTTCTTCTCTGCTAGTCACCAGGCTGAAATTGTTCCTAATTACGATGAGAGTCCATACAGATTGTTAATCGGGATGATTTGTTTCTGTGTCGAGAAGTAATTAGTAAGACAGAGTTGAAGTTTGCTTTAATTAGTAGTGACATATTGAGGAGGAGGAGAATCTGTCTGAGTAGTATTAAGGAGATGAACATCTTTAAAATGACCTTTATGTAGACACTGAAGCAGATTAGAACTGAAAACATGTCTTGGTCATTTTAGAGCTGTATTTTCACGTCTGTGTGATGATAGGGTCTTGAACGCAGGCCACATTCAAAACGAATGTGCAGCACATCAGAGAAATGGCGTTGGAAAGAAACCATTTTGTGTTGTTTCCACTAAAATCAGTCTGGGTTCGGCTGAACTAGTCTCTCCAAAGCCGCAAGTCTCTTTCTTGAGTCTTTAACACCAAAGGACTCAGTTCATGAAGGCACTGCTGGGAGGGATGCAGTCTACTCCAGTAAAGTTTGTTTTTGAAGAACCCGGAAAACAAAGGACTGTACTCCCCAGCCAACACTAACAATGGAGGGGTGGGGTCATGTGGGTGAAGGTGGAGGGGAACAATGGGGGAGGGCATGTGGGTGAAGGAGGGGGGGCCAATGGGGAGTGGGGATGGGTGAAGGTGCAGGGGACAATGGGGAGTGGGGATGGGTGAAGGTGGGGGGGACAATGGGGAGTGGGACTGGGTGAAGGGCCTTTAGGGGAGATTTGTTCTGGAACAAGTATGTGCTGTAAGTTTTGAAAGTGCTAATATGTTTTTGCATTAAGACAGAATCTGTTTTTCATTCAGGAAAAAGAAAAACTCCCCCCCAAAATACAGGCATACTGATTGCAAGTTGACATAGGTTCTTATTGATTCACAAAACCAGTGTAGATCTGTAGTATGGTGCGTGTAAAATCAGCAAGGAATGGATTGAATGGTGTGGCTTGCATTAATGCATCCTAAGTGTAGAACGCACACTTACTGTAGGTATCTCTGGCTACCCATGTCAACAGCAACAGTGTGGATCGATGAGCTGATTTTGAGTTGCGTGTTTTTAGTTTTGTACTGAAACCAAACACACCACATCCAATAAAAATAGAACATGCAGTCAGCAGTGGATGAGATGTGATTTTATATTGACAAGATATCCAACTTGCAGCTCAACTAAGTGCCCAAGTACTCTCTGTCCCTAAGTATTCTCCCTCCCTTTCTCTCTCTCTCTCTCTCTCTCTCTCTCTCTCTCTCTCACACACACACACCCACACACACACACACATAAAGGCACACACATTTGTTACATTAACTACATACCTTCACACCTAGCTTATAGGTATGCAGGTATGTGGTTAATGTAGTAGCTACCAATGTACAAAGAAGGAGATGGTGCTGCTCTCCATAAATTCCATAAATTGTTCCATAAATTATTTTGCAAAGCTTAGCAAGGTATGACAATTTGACATGTGCCCTGGGAAATGAAAATAAAGATTAACTAAAACAAATAAGATAAAATATATTTTTGAAGAGTAACTGAGTAATATCCACGCGTACAGACACCTTGGAGTTACTTGAAGTGTGCTTTCTAGCTTTAGAGCATGAATCCCCAAATGCCCCCGCATCAGCCATAGAAATGCATGCCCAGGGATGTAAGATTAACTGTAATTTTAAATGCGGCAGTAAGCCTTTCTGGCTCCTGGAGGTTTCTTTGCAGGCGCACCCCAATATAAAACTGACACTGCCAGCTATTTCTGAAGACCATTTTCAGTCTCCAGCTTCTGGTGCTCTAATTTTCAGCATGCCAGTACGGTCTTTGGTCAGGATATGTCCATAATTTTGAATAAATGCCAGTCTTTATTTATTTATTTTTTTTCCTTTTTCCATTTGGCTGGTGACTTTGGTGATTTTGGATGAATTCACCAAACTGTGTTTGAACACTTGTTTTGTTTTGCGAACCAATGTTAAGGACACATGTTTGTTGAATCGAACGCTCACAAGCCTCAGTAAGGAGTTGGTCTTGTAACCTAAAGGTCACAGGTTTGATTCCCAGGTAGGACACTGCCATTGTACCCTTGAGCAAGGTACTTAACCTGCATTGCTTCAGTATATACATGTATCAAGTAGTGTAAATGGATGCAGTGTAAATGCTATGTAAATAGTTGTGTAAGCCACGCTGGATTAGAGCGTCTGCTAAATGCATTTGAAGTAATTGTGAAACAGACTGAAATACAGTTGGAAATGACATGCCCTTTTGTCCTGTGAGTCTTTCTGCATTAGAGTCCCCTGTTTCCTTAAGCTTCCTATACACAGATGTAGATCAATGAACAAACCTTGTAAGCAATCATTATAAATATGTTTCATTGTGTGTTTTCCCTGTATGTCATTTGGCACATGCCACTGAATAGCAATTGACTGAATAGCAGTATGCAGAATATTCAGCCAGCCATCCAAATGAACAGAGCCAAACAATGGATACATATACAAATAAATCAATACCACTGTATCACTGTCACTGCAGTTAGACAGTAAGAATGCATGAATTATTCAAATTAAAATAGGGTTAAAGCCAACAATAGAACAGATGAGTTTAATGGGCTGAATACACATCCTGTTGGCAGAGGAGGGTTCAGGACAGAATTTACAATCTGTGACTGTTTACAATTTACAATCTGTGTGATTATTTTCTATCATACAGAGTCAATTCTGGCAAATAAGCCTCATTGAGATGTTCTTCAAAACTGTGTCTCCAACCAAACACAAAGATCTCTCTACTACACGCATATATATGGAATGTCACCACCTACAGCTGCAAAGTGGATTTGCACAGATTAAACATGTTTAAATTGCTGTCACACATCATGGTATTCTGACAGGAGGGAGTATTTTGCCCAATAAATTATGTTCACAAAGTAAAGCTACACTTTACATTATTCAAATAATCAATTTAAAAGCTGGTGTTTTAGAATATTAGTTATCTTAATCAGAACAACAGGAATAAGAACAATGACAACAGTAATGCTTATTCTACTAGTACCACTACTACTAGTAATAATAATAATAACAACTTTTACTCATTGCATAGCATAGAACACTCATGAACATTCATTGAGGAACACACCCGAGTTCTTGGAAGACTCTCTATGTGCAGCTCAACAGGTGAGACAGGAGTCCCTGATTACCCAGCAGGGGTCACTGCTGCGCAATGAGACGGCCCCATCTGAGCCTGCTGAAGCCCCACCCTCCTTCACCTACGCATCGCTCTGCGGGGGCAGTGAGCGCGCTCCGGCTTCGATGCCCCACCGTGGGGCTCACACCCGCACAGAGACAGGGCCGTAACAGGATGAGCCCCCGCCATGTTGAAATCACAGGTGGCCACATTCACTTTGCGTCCTTGACAAGGATGAAATGGCTTTCTATATCGACACGTTAAAGCTGAGAGGAAATTGAATAAAATGGCACTCGGCTGACAGCTGTGCATCGCCTAACCCCCCAGGGGACACGACGGATTGATACTGGCCCCCGCGTAAAGCAAGAACTGTTTTTCAGGAAAAGACAAAGACGGAGAAGTAGTGTGACGACTCACCATCTGCTCCAGGTCATTATCTCTCACTATCTGCCACGGTCTCTACCAACTCACTCACTCAATCTCACAAATTCCTCATCACTCGCTCACATATTCATGTTCACGCTCACTCACCCACCCACCACCCACTCATTCATTCACTCAATCACCTAACAACCCAACAACCCACTCATTCCCTCACTCACCCACCCACTCACTCGCCCAACCACCCACCCACTCATTCACTCACTCACTCACTCACTCACCCACTGACCCACTCACTCACCCACACACACTCACTCACCCACCCACCCAACCACGCACTCATTCACTCGCTCACTTACTCACTCACTCACTCAATCACCCACCCACTCATTCACTCGCTCACTCACTCACTCACCCACCCACCCACCCAACCACGCACTCATTCACTCGCTCACTTACTCACTCACTCACTCAATCACCCACCCACTCATTCACTCGCTCACTCACTCACCCACCCACCCACTCATTCACTCACGCACTCACTTCCTTGTTCACACCCTGATTTGCTCACAACCCCACTCATTCATTAGCTTAGGCTGTTGTTAGGTGACTCCCTCACGCACTTGCAAGGTCAGTCAATGTCTCACTCAGTCAGTCACTATTTCCTTCCTCAGTCACTCCATCACACACTCCGCTGCTCTCTCACTCGATTGCAGGTTGTGTACGTGCATCAAGCCTAATCTCTCACCACCCCCACCACCATTTTCCTTTCAAGTTTTCCTTCCAACAGTCTGCTGCCGATTGGATGGATCATCACTCGCAAAAGAATGTTTCTCCGGTTTCCACCCAATCAATTTACAGCAAAGCTCTCAAGAAACATTTTGTCTAAGTGTTAGATGTTGTTTGGAGACAGTTCCAATTGTGCAATTTCCAGAATAATGCAAAGAGCCGCCAGTGTTTGTATAAAATGAATGCATCGCCATTGTCGTCTGGCTTCCTTCTGCTTTCACTTCTCTTAAGATTGCACACCTACGCTTCGGGACAATCGGAGATGCTTGCAAAACAGAGAGAGGTTGGTGATCCTTCAAAAAGTTTTAAAATGCTGCCAAACCACAGCCTCAGCAGGGCTCCCCTGGGGTTTCACAGACTGTGCACCGATCGCATTCACTCCAGATTGTTTTCAGCGGTTTGTGCAATCCAAATTCAAGACAAAACTAGAAGAAGAAAAAAAATGATCCTTTGATCCTGGAATGGTTTTGATCAAAAACAATTTGTAAAAAAAAAAAAAAAATTGCTGTAAGGCTTACATTGATTTTTGTCTGAGAGCAATTTAACTCGCTACTAAAGTACTTTCAATCAACATTTGGCCTCTTTTTTAATCACAAACTTTTATATATAGATATAAAAATGTTGAACCTGGTTAAGCTGCGCTTGAAAAGAAAGCTAGAACTAATGCCCTCAGTTTCTTATGAGACTTTAAGAAAAGGGAAAATACTGACTGAATACATGTCTGGGAATGTGTGAAGAAAGTGGAATTATTTTATTGCATACATGTAATTATCATGAATATAAAACCTCGATAATTTAGCCTGTATATTCCTGGGGAAAAAGCTACTCTCAGTACTTACTGAAAACAAATATATATATATATATATATATATATATATATATATATATATATATATATACTGGACCAGAAACAGGCAAAAACTTTCATTTGCCAGTTGCTACTCCCAAAAATTATTTCACTGATTTTTAAGAGAGGAATACCACCAGCATAAATCGAGCATTGTCAGATACCTCGCTTAAGGGTTTAGCGGGCAGGCTAACAAGGATAAGAACACCTTTAGAGTAGAAAACAATTCTATGTTTAAGTTGAGCCATGTTGTGAGTAGCCATCTTCATGTGAGCAGACTGCTGAACACCTATAATACCCCCTCACTGATGCTGTGTATTTTTTACGTGACAAGAACCATCCCTAGCTTGATTTGAACTCACAGTTCTCCCTGTGCACTTTTTTGGTCAATAAATTTTAGTTCCTATGTAATCAATGCACAGAGGCTAGCAATCGTGTAAAAATGAATGAGAGCACTTGCATTTATTTGGAAATCCAAATTATAGATGCTTGTTTACTGAATTCAGGACAAAATGTTCTGGTCAGTTATTTATTATTTTTTTTTTGGGGGGGGGGGGGGTTAAGTGCTTCCCTCCTGACCAGGTGCTATGGTTGGGTTGTAATACCAAAAGGAACAGCCACTAACTCCAAACAGATGAGTTATTTATTCAGGGGGATAACTAGATAACTGTGTTGAGTAAAACCTGGAACAGCTCTTTTTACTTTAGTCCATGTTCCATATTTAGAAGGGTTCCGTGTTTTACTCAGTGCAGTTAACTCAATGATCCTGCTTTGTGAAACAGGCCCCATTACTGCTCATTCACAATACTACTATTTCCTATGTAGCCACACATTCACAAGTTGTACCCTTTGAAGAGTAGTTAAGTAGTTAAGTTCAGTTAAGAACATTCTAATAACATTTGTGTGATTACCCTTACACCTTCAAGGGTTAAATTATGTAAACCGCCTTTTGGAAATATAGCGCCTTTACATTATAGCGGATCTAGCTTCCTTACTGAACTCCGTTGGCTAATACTTACTTTCCTGTTGAAATTATTACCTTTATTATACCGGTTGCTGTTGGACTTGGACCATGAGCCCCTTTGCACAGTGGTTTACTGCTTAAAGGAGGCCCTGTTTAGCAGTAATGTTTTCTCTATGCTCTGATTATTTCTGTAAAAAGGTCAGCAGAAATCACTGCAAATCCTATTTCTCATTACCGCAACAGGTGTGACCGAGCGTGGCCTCGGGGGGGAGGGGGGGGGGGTCTTTGATTTGCAAGGCGGAAGATTGAGTGAGGGAGGCAGGGGCACCGGCGGAAGAGTTGAGCTGGTGTGGTAGAAGTGTGAAAAAGAAGGGGGGAGGGGAGGGCGGAGGGGGTATTGTGGTGTGGTCGCAATCATAAGTTTTTTTTTGTTCTTCAGTGATTGCTACCGCAACCAATACTCATAGGGGCCTTAAAAATAAAGGGTGCCCTTTTTTTGCCTGAATGACCTTGAAAACATTTTGACATGGCATTTTAGACAGCCCTTGGTCTTTGTTTCCCCCAGAGCTGATTGCCAGAGAAGAACAGCTTTACCTCCAGAGCCAAAAATTAGAGGACAGTTTGGTACGATACAGTATTTCAACATAGCAAACATACTGTACATTGGGCCAAGGATGGCTAGTTACACCAACACTTTGGCTGGCCTAAAGTCAACAAATGACATTGAGCCAAAGTTGCTTTGGCCAGTGGGTCTAAGCTGGCATACCAACCCATCCGCAACAGCCAATGGTCTCAACATTGGCTTGACCTCTTCATTCCAAATGCCCAGCATTGGCTTGTACTCTTTAACCATTTTATTATCATTTATATTATGGCTTGAATGGAATCTGATTTTTAAATCTATGTAATCATTTTTTTTTTATTTGCAATTTTGTCATTCACAAAGTTAGTCTACCAGTGGCAAAGTGTAAGCACATTTAATAAAAAATATTTGGTTATAAATTTCAACAACACTAATAATTATAAGAAGCATCTGAAAAAATATTCAATTTACCAAGTTAGAAAGGTTCAAAAGTTATTTGTAATACACATGCAGGCAGTGTAATACTGGAGCTCTGTATTCAGTAGACTGCAACTGGGAGCTCCACACAATTGTATTCTGTACAGAAAAGCCGTGCCTTTTCTTAAGTTATGATAAGCCCTAAATCCTTCATTTCAACCTCATGTTATCACTCCAGGTTGCCAAGAGACAGGTTGCATAATCTGAATGTGACAGGTTGCATAATCTGAATCAGAAATTCTCTGCTGACCCACCGCCAAATCGAAGTTGGCCAAATCAAAGTACTCATGCAACTTTTCCAGAGTGGGTCAGACATCGGATCAGTGATCGAAATGCCATTCAGAAATACATAGGGGTCATTTTTTTCGGTTTTTACCAATTTCCACTGGAAAAATACCCAGATTTTTTAAAAGAAGCTGTTCAGTTTAAACCAGTTTTCACCCCAATTTTACGTTTCCACACACCAACAATGCGTGTTTGTGTGAGATTATGTAAATAGTGTTCTCTTGTGGTGAAACTGACCTTTTGATAAGCCCCTCCCAAGTATGCATGTACAGATAGATGGTTTGTGGTGGTTGGCAACAATTGCTATGCATCGGAGCACTCTGATTGCTGATTCAGTTGGCCAATCAAAAGGCCAGCAATGGGTCAATTAAGCATGCAGGATGGCTCAGAACAAGCTTCCAGATATAGAAAGTGGGAAAGAGAAAATGGGGAGAAAACACAAAACAAGCTGCTGATTATGCGATGAAAAGAAGTAAGTTATCTATGTTTGGAATTAAAATCTCATTTTCACCCTGACCTTAGCGTTGTCTGATTTTCACACAGAATCTAGGCTATTTTTCAACCAATTTTCACCCGTTTTAAAATAAACACAGATAAATTCTCGCTACACAGCACCTTGACATTTGTACTCACGTTTATCCACACTGGGCCACGACTATCATTACTTATATAAGAGACATATTGATATAATCCACCTTTGGCCATTTCGAAGATGATGATTTGTGTGACTTGAATACAGACGACGGTGTTTCGATCAAGAAAGCCTCTTATTAAGTTTGCGGCGTCCCGGGATTGGCTGTCGTGTAAACAACAACGCCGTTTCTCATATTTTGTGCAATAACTGAAACCGGCGCAGTCGACGCAACCGTCTAATTGGCAATAATGAGAAAACAAGACCCCCATTACGCGAGGGTTTAAATCAAGTTTCCCCTCGCAGTGCAGAAAGGTCTCTGCTGGAGCCACTTTGCTCCTTGCTGCTCCCCGTTCCCGGGCCTGGGAGGACTACCGGGCAGATTGAACAGTAAATTAAATTAATGCAAGCCCCCTTTTTATCCATCATTTTTCATTCCTCTAAAATGATTAAAGCCGATGTAAGTACATAATTAAAACAGAAAACATTAGACTCGTTAAAAAGCCATTAAAACTATCTCGGCCTCAATGATTCTTCCTGTCATGGGCAGAGGGGCGTGGGGAGTACGGAGAGATGGAATGGTTCCGTTTGAGTTCCTTCTTTCAGATTACCTCTCTGACCCCCCCATTCCCGACCACCCATCCCCCGCCCCCCCTCCCCAGTCCCTCTTTGCTTTTTTTGCTTCCTTTGCTTTTCTGGAGTACTAATATGGGTTCTTTATTATATAATTTTTGGTTTTTCACGGTAACCAGGATGAACAGACCTCAGCTCCGCCTGGTGTTATTACGCAGTCCTGTAACCTAGCAAGCCCCCCACCCCCACCCATATACTGTAAATACAGCTTAGTTGATAGTTCAGCCATCATCAACAAAAAGTATTAAAGTAGTAATTAATTAAGTAATTAAGTAGTAAATATTTCTAAACAGTACCTGCATTTAAGTCATGCTTACAGTGACATGCTGACTGGACCTCAGTGTGACAGTGTGTAGCTGAAGTGATGCGTTTCAGCCTAAGAGGGGTCACAGGGGTGCATCCCTTTCCCGAGATTCCTCTCACGGACGCTCGTTTACACCCCCAGCAAAGCAAATTTGCCCCGTTCAACATTAATCACCTCTCTGAACAATGCTTGAGCAATTAAGCAGCGACTATTATGTTTTATTAGCTGTTAATGTACACATTATTTAGAGTGAATTAGCCCATTTGGCTGGAATCCCGAAGCACAGAGCACGGCTGTCAGGGAGCGCTCTAGATTGATAGCCAGCTTATCTGCTGCTCCAGCCTGCTGGTTAAGAACATTTGAGTGGCTGTTAAATTCTCCAGGATGCTCACAACTTTCTCATGGAAAAAAGTCAGTGCTGTATAGAACTAGACTATAAATGCAATGTGCTATCATCAGCCTATATGTTACCTTGGTAAAACAAAATTGTTTAACAGTACAGATGGCATATAATTGAAGAACATGTAGTATTATTTGTGATAATGAATTCTTACTCTTGAGCAGGTTTCAGTTCTGATGGTTGATTTCTGATGGTGAATATGCAGGATGGAAAACCATCCCCCATAACAGAATACATTTATAAATCACTCATTAGCATTCTAACAAAATATTTACTCATGGTTAAAAATATTACATTTATTAGTATTTAATGAAACTGTACATTATTGGTAATCAATTTACCCTTATGATGAGTAAGAGAGCATCAATGCTAAACAGCCCATGTATTCAAACCTGCAACCCTTGGTTTAACATGTACTCTCAACTCAGAGCCTTAAGCCACTGATGCAAACTCAGACCACTTCCTCCTATGCAGTACAGTAATGCCGATCAATACTTGTTACAAATAATAATAATGGATTTTACATTTGGAGTTCAGTCTACCTTTAACTGGTAACCATGTGACCAGCTGAGGACATAACACCATGGAACCTGAAGACAGAGGCAGAAGAAGCTGGAGAAACACATGGACTGCATCAGGGAGGTGGCCATAATCACAGAGGCGGAAAACATGGTGGTCAGATAGGTGGACGTGTGCCCCCTTCAAAGAGGTGCGCAAAAACAAGGGCTTCCTCACAGAAGAGGTCATTATAGTCATCATGGTTCAGGACGAGTCACAGAACAAAGCTGATCTGCTGTGAAAAAATTGAGTTCGGGTTTTTTGCAATTGACCAGGCCATCAACACGGGGGCTTAAAGGACTGCTTCAATGGTGGAAGGGGGCTCCAATGGCAAAGCTACTAGGCCTGAAAAGGGCAACCGTCGCCTCCATCAATCAAACATTTCACAAAAAAGAATGGTTACATCTGCACACATCATAAAAATGTCCTTTTATGAATGTGAAGCCAGGCATGTACATATTCTGTTCTCCCTACACAACTGAGAATAAATCTTCCATTCAAGGTCATGGCTGACTGCTGACTAACCAATGATGTGATTGAAATAAAATGCCACATGAAATCAGATGATGCCACCGTCGGGGACATGCAGACAGCAAGTGTGGCGACAATTACCTATGATTTGAAAAGGCATCAGATCTTTTGTGAAACAGACCTTTCTGGTGCATTTTGAAAGAAATGGCAGTCGAATAAGATTACTCCATGAGCCATAGTGGTACTATACAATGAATTGGTACCGTATACATATTGACATGGTTATTACTCGGAATTTGAATAATTATTCACAATATTGAACTGCACTTCAAAAATGAATGGCAATGCAAATTTATGTCAATGATCAAAGATTGAAAGATTCACATCTGTCAATGATGTTTGGTTCTTAAACTGAAACAAGACGCAAGGGATGCAATCCAATAGGTCAGCATGCCACCACTCAACTGACTGGAAAATGGGGGGTGGGGGGCATCTCTTTATGTGCCCTCACATCAGAAAATGGTGCTGGGGCCTGAAGGCCTCCGCTTGAGGCAGCCGTGCAGCTTTTCTTTCTGACAGCTGGTACAACCCGGCCCAGTGGCAGTGGAACAAGAAGGGAGACGCCGGAAACAAAAAGGATTCAGATCTCAAGAAGACTTAATAAAATAAATAATAGACGGAAAAGGTACATGAAGCCAATTATGGGGTGCGTACGTCAGTAAGTCAGCGGTGTAGCTGAGTGCGAGCGGTGAAATACATGGTGCGGGGAGCGTTGTGAGGTGAGCAGTAGCTGAACAAACGAAAAAGGGGGAAAAATGGAGGGATGTGACAGGTGGGGGGAAGGAGAAAGGAGGAGGCCCAGTAGGACCTCCTGCTTTTATGTACCAGGGCACGTCTGGGCCCAGGTGTGTCCAAATAACACCCTAACCCTAACCCTAACCCTAACGATTCCCCTGCCTCCACCTGCCAGCATACGAAACAGACAGGATGGGGAGGACGAGGGGATGGGGGGATTTGGGGGGGATAGGGGGTCGGGGGGAAGGGGGAGATGGGGGGATGTGGGGGATGGGGAGATGGGCGTGATGGGGGGGATCACAAAAAAAAAAACACCCAGCAGGTGGAGACATAGAAACACAGTCACACAATGTTGCATGCCATTGCGTGGGACAATGTGAGGTTTGAAGTCATTCAGCAATGGTTTTCGAGCAAACCATAAATCCACGTTTTGCCTTTGCCTTCCCCCTTAATCTCCCATCTTGAATCCTTTGTTCCTGCATGGAAGTGAAAGCTGACCATCACCTTTATGATCATGTGCCACCCTCCTACAGACTACGGATGAAGCATGCACTGGCATTTCCCCTGAGCACTGCCAGGCATGAATTCATCATGCCACATGGCTTTAACATCGGAGCACTGCACATGAGGACATCCGCTGTAACGTAGATGGGAACTGAATGGTCAACTGCAGAAAATAGGCTTGATTCAAATTTGTGGTCTCAGCAAAAGTGTTCAAACATGTTTCCATAATGTTTAAATGTATTATTCAGATTTAATTGCATACAATTATTGCTACTAGAGTAGCTATCTATTTTTGGAATTTACAGAATACAATACATACATTTAAGGATTTGGTTTCATGGTTTGCCATAGTTGTATTCCAAATAAAAATTATTTTGAATCAATGATTTTGATGCAAAATATGTGAATGGTTACAGAGTAACATAAAACGATTTGCAGTGTTCTGCTCTGTCCTGGACTCATAACTTCAGAAACAGCTATTTTTAATGTTCAGTTTGTTTTGCCCTTTGGCAAACTGATACACTTGCTTAAATGCAGAGTTATTGTTAACATCTGTTTGAGATTAAATGCATGGTATTAAGGCATTTCTCAATAAATGTTTATTTTGGATGAATGACTGGTGACAGATGTCTTAAGTGAAGATGAATGCATTTATGGCACGTTTTGAATATAGGATGAGCTATGTTACAGTAAATGCTAATTCAGCTCTGAAATTGAGCACATACAAGTGAAATTAACACCAAATTGAATGAAGAAAAAAACTGTAATCTTTTTCCCTTCATTTTATCTTGACGTGTTGTGATTGTATTTATTTTTTCCAGACTGTAAAGCAAGGTTATTAAATGAGTTTGTTCATTCTCACTTTAGACTCTGAAAGGAGTTTTTTTTTTCTTCTTTGGACTGCAAACCTCTGAATGCCATGATAACTGCCAGCAGGTTGTCAGAACTTTTTGTTGCTTTAGCTCTGTAGTGTGTATATATATACTGTGTGTCTTTTATTTCTCAGAAAACTTTTTAATGCATTCACTGTTTTGATATTACCAAATAAATGAATACCTGAATAGGTAACTTACTGAATAAATAAAGAGGTTGTATCCCGTGCAAAGGAGGAACCAACTGCGTTTTGGGAAACAACTGCCTAATTGCTTTGCAGTTTGGCAAACCACTTTAGAGTCTCACAGTAGGGTATGCTGTTATAATATAGGCTGTTTGTTATGCACAGTCAGTTGGGCAGCACTGTGTGTGTGTGTGTGCGTGTGCATGTGTGTGTGAGTGTGTGTATGTGTGTGTGTGTGTGTGTATGCCTGCATGTGTGTGTGTGGGGGTGCATGTGTGTGTGTGTACGTGCGTGTGTGTGTGTGTGTGTGTGTACTGTATGTATGTGTGTGTGTGTGTGCGTGCATGCGTGTGTGTGAGTATGTGTATGTGTGTGTATGTGTGTGCATGTGTCTGTGTGTTTGTGCACGTGTGTGTGCGTGTGTGTATGCCTGTATGTGTATGTGTGTGTGTGTGTGCATGTGTGTGTGTGTGTGTGTGTGTGTGTGCGTGTGTGTGTGGGGGGGTGCATGTGTGTGTGTGTACGTGCGTGTGTGTGTGTATGTGTGTGTGTACTGTATGTATGTGTGTGTGTGTGTGCGTGCATGCGTGTGTGTGAGTATGTGTATGTGTGTGTATGTGTGTGCATGTGTCTGTGTGTTTGTGCACGTGTGTGTGTGTGTGTGTGTGTGTGTGTGCGTGTATGTGTGGGGGGGTGCATGTATGTGTGTATGTGTACGTGCGTGCATGCGTGTGTGTGTGTGTGTGTTTGTGCAGTTCACTGGAATAAGGACAGCACTGTGAGGCAGTTGAGCTCCACACAGTGGGGTACAGGGGGAACCTGGTAAAACAAGGGCAAACAGTGCTTCCTTGACTTTGTTATTTATTTTTTTGTTTGTTTTTTGTTGCCTGTCAGCAGCACAGTTCTTGAGGGAATTGAGGGGACAGAGCAATGCACTATTTACTGCGCTTTCTTTATTAATATGTATAAGAATTTTATCTATCCTTATCCAGCTATACTTGGGCATGCATAAAAATGATCCAATAATCATACAAGGTTTCTGATGAGCCAGAATGCCCTTTAATTACAGTAATTAATCCTGAGTCCAGGCAACTCTGTATTTATAGTATCCTTTTGTGTTAGCAAAGTGATATAGAAGTGAAGATTAAATGAGTTTTTTAACCTTTTAAAAGTTTACCTTAAAGGGAGACCTATATTTTTTTTCATTGCATTGCATTGACACTGTGGTGAAAAAGTGTGTTTTTAAGGAGTGTGAAATAAATGTAAGTATTAGGGCATCGCAGTACTGAAGTTGAAGACTGGGCTATAATCCCCCCTGTGAAAAAACAAAAAACAAATAAATAAATCAGTTAATTGAATTTAGAGGGAATTTACAACTGAACAGATTTAGTTCAGGTTGGAATTCCAAGCAAATGTGCAGCACCATTATGACTTTATTTTTTACATTACGTTAGGCATTTAGCAGATGCTCTTATCCAGCGCGACTTGCACAAGATTTTTACATCGCTTTTACATTGCATTTATTTATACAGCTGGACATATACTAAAACAGTTTAGGTTAAGTACCTTGCTCAAGGGTACAGCGGCAGTGTCCTACCTGGGAATCGAACCTGTGACCTTTAGGTCCTCACCAGTTATACTCCACTGCCACCCGAATTATTGGAGGTTGTATCTATGCATTCTCAAAATTTTGGTCAAATGGAGCACGTGTCCAATTACTCCATCCTTGCTCTGTACTATTGTACTTTGGATTGGACTCACGTTCCTACATGGTTGGGTTCTCTCTACACATACACGAAGCAAGTAAGTGTGTAGTTTAGGACATGGCTTTAGTGTCAAGAGGGTTAACACTGAAGTCCACATTTTCCTAGAGAGCCTCATTGTGGGTGCTGCTTGGTATTGTCTAATCAGCTGGTAATTTCCCCTCCTACACCACACCATAGTCCTGCTTTTATGATGGGCGTGGAACAAAGCTGATTTCAGATAATTGGCAGCACATTTAAATTAAAAGATAGTACATCAGATATATGCATCAGAGAGAGAGAGAGAGAGGGAGGGAGGGAGGGAGAGAGAGAGGTGGTTTAAATGAAATGCATACTGTATGTGCGTGTGTGTGTGAGAGAGAGAGAGAGAGAGAGAGAGCAAGAAAGAGAGAGTATCTTATTAAGCAGTTGGCATATTAAGGCCTTGAGAAGTTTGATTAGTTGTTTCATCTCTTATTGAGGATGGCCAGGCTGCAAGATTACTGTTTTAATTATAGTGCAGATGGTGAGAGCTTTTCATTAAAGACCTAAGGGGCGGGGAGATCTGCACATGTCACCTACTCTGGATTTTTCACTAAAATGGGAAGTGTATGTACTCTCTGGTGCCCAGTCTGGACACAGTGTGGTGAAATACAGAAATCTGTTTATCCCTGCTTAGAGAGAGAGGCGGAGAGAGAGAGGGAGAGGGAGGGAGGGAGGGAGTTAAAATATTATAAAATATTATTTTGTTGTTTTATTTTTTCTCCATTCAAATGAAAGCTTCTCTACCCTGCGCACTGTGGACATTGAAATCCTTGATCAAGCAGATTCATCGCGGATTTCTGAATTTCTGATTTATGAAAATGGTTAAAGCTGATTTAATCTATCACTGAAATTTAGGGACAAAAGAGCCCGATTCAGATTTGGCAGAAGTGCAAACGTGCTTAAGCTCCTTTTGAAATCAATGATAATCAATATCATCATTAATTCGCCTAAAAGTTAAAGATCATTTTGAACACAATTAAAAAGAAAATACCATGTGCATAAGAGAGTCTGTACTTGGGAATGAATCCAACGGGCCCATTTGCAAACGAGGCCCATTAAACAAGGACTAGCGTCAAAATAATCTGTTTATGCATTGGTTTACAGCCCGTTTGACCTGCGTGGATATAATGCATTCTTTTGGCTCGCCGCATGCCGGTCTTCTGTGTTGAAATGAGGGGCAAACAGTTTACTTAAATAATGAAGCAACAAGCCACCTCAGAAAATATGTTTACTGTCACAGAATGTCCATTGTTTGTACCATAGTTTAATTCTTTTGATTTTGCATGAAAATAGGTGCAATCAGTCTGCAGTCCGGTACCTGTATAATGATAATGTATTGCACAACCACAACCTCTATCACCACTTCCAGTACCCAAACCACTCTGTTTGATCGTAAAATACTTCATATTCTAACTGTATGAAAGTAGGAAATGACTATTCTAACTATATCACTCAAGCCTTCAACAGGCAAACATGGTGAACTGTGTATCCTGTTTGCTTTAGTGCCTGCATCAACAGCAGATACGATTTCAAATGCAAGAGGAACGGAGATGGTGATTTTACTGAGGAGCAGGGTGCATGTTGTATTTCTTGTGATAATTAATTAAGCGTCAGTTTATCAAACCATCTTCCAGTTAAACAACACATGGGAAAAATGCATTTAAATCAGCCTGAAAGTGCTTATTTCAGTCCAACTGGGGACATGCCCTCTAATTCAACCTCATGCACATATCTAGCTCCCCTTTGCTTTTTGTTTAAACACCCAGCTCTGAATTTGCTGCAACCGCAGTGCCTAATTTTAGAAACACGTTGACTTTAGATTAAGTTGTAATTTAAAAACAAAAAACTTAAGTCTGAATAGGCCCCAAAGAACATTGCAGTTCATTTATAGGCTTTTTTCTTATTATATTACAAAGTGTACTTTAGACCACTGTCCTGGTCAGAGGTCCACAAACCTGGAGAGCCACAGGGCCTGCTGTTTTTGTTGCTACTCTGGACTAAACTGACCAATTAAAGCAATTGATGGCCTTATTTAAGACCTGCTTCTTCCAGAAGGGTGTAGGGTGGGTTTATTTTAATTTTTTATTTTTATTCTCTAAGACAAGTTTGTGGCTAAAATACATGGTCATGGTATTCTGGACAATTGTACAGCTGGAACAAGTTATTAAAAATTTATATGTTAAAATGTCACAGAGACCCAACATAAACCCTAGAATCAATCACATTAAGGGCATATGAAGTTCAATAATGTATGACTTTTTCAAGTAAAGCTACCTTATGCTCGTAAGGATCAACTTTATGCACTCAAGTACTTAAAATCCCAGAAACAGGAACAGTTTAGCCAGAAGTCAGCTGCACCCTGGCTGAAGGTGAGAGCTTTTCTAAAGGGCAGGTGAAATTCTTTCCGAAGAATTTGCTCAATCTTCACCGTTTTAATAAAATGAATAATATATGAGAAACTGCCGGAAAAAGAGAGGAATCTCATTATACTTGATTTGTTCAATATTTTTAGGGACAAAGCAGTGAATAATGCAGAGGTATCTATAATGTTTGCGCCATTTTTACGTAGAAAATTAACAAACAGTGGTCGTTCAAAATGGGATTTTCCGAGTAAAAGCTATTTCAACTGCCACAAAATATAACTTACAGTTAAATAAATGATGGGTTTGAATAATAACGCAATTGTATAATTCCGCTTATTTGTTGGGCATCTATATTCTGACATGGTTGATAATGTTTAAAGATTTCCACAAAGAAGTCATGCAAAATACAAAATATATGGTAAATGGACTGCATTTATATAGCGCTTTTATCCAAAACGCTTTACAATTGATGCCTCTCATTCGCCAGAGCAGTTAGGAGTTAGGTGTCTTGCTCAAGGACACTTCGACATGCCCAGGGCGGGGTTTGAACCGGCAACCCTCCGACTGCCAGACAATCGGTCTTACCTCCTGAGCTATGTCGCCCCGGCAAATATCTGCAAATCCCAATCCCCGAGGTCCAAGTACGAGACGACCAGTTGACTGGCATTAACTGTATGATCCACCTAAGAAACTGAATCCAATTAACAACTTCAGTAAAAATTTCATATTTAAAAAAAATATAACTTTACCTATCAGTTAGAGGAAGTCATTGCTCATGACTGATGGATTCTTAGCATTTTACTGTAGCCAGAATTAAACCAATGACCTTTTTGTTGCCAGAATACTGCTATATGTTGCCAGTCACATAGCTCTTTTGCTAAATGTTAAGTAATAGGTGGTTTTAAAAAAATTGCCAGTAAAATTTTATTTAACAACAAGTTCACAGGGCCAAACAAAAACACAGTTATGTGCTATGTGCTAATTAAATCCCATGTTAAGCATAGAGACAATTAAAATCTCAACTTTTAAGTATATATCCTTATTTTTTAAAATACGGTTTCTACCATACAGCAAGTGGCTAGAAGCTCATTCCACCCCTGGGGGGCTGGAACAGGCAGAAGATGTGACTGGAAAGTGTGGATATGTGAGGGGAGTCCAGAGGATGCAGGTTGGAAAGGTCTGGTTGGTACGTAGGGTCCGATGATATTTTAAACAGTACATACAATGGAGCTGTCCCTTTGAATGCCCGATAGGCTGGCTCTGGGGTGAGAACACACATTGTTAGCTGACCTCGGTGGGGGGAGATGAGAAGGGGAGTGACTGGACCAAGTTTGGAATGGCAGTAGATCAGGTGCGTGGCAGTGTTCTGGTTCACTTCTCAGAAGAAAAAAATAGGTTCATTGGCTGGTCTCCAGTGACGAACACTTTTTAGTTCTTCGTGGAACCCTTTAGGGTATGTGTGAAAAGTATTAAAGCTTCCAGACTGAACCATTTTGCCAGACAAAGAACCTTTAAACTAGACTGGGTTCCTCTATGGAGACACAGGGGAGCCTTTTGGAACCCTTTCTTCTGAGAGTGTTCAGCTGCAGAGGTCTGGCAGGGGAGGCAGGGGGACCAGCGAAGTAGAAATGATTGGTCTAATTAAATCATTAAGAACAGAAGTTGGCACAAAATCCCAAAACAGATTGGCTCTTATTGGGCACCCATGTAATTACTTATACAGCTGCATACGTATTTTTATTTATTTATTTAACATAAGTGTTCAAGTGTTCAATGTTTTTCTTCCCAACAAATTTTATTAAAGTTAAATTAATTAGTGATTTCTGAAGTCAACAAAGAAACAAACACATTTATTTTGATCAGTTAATTTTTAACTTGTCAACCTGTGTTGTCAAGGACAAATACCAAATATTTTTCTGTATGAGTACAAAGTTAAGACAAATGATGACTGGTCATACTGTAGCATTTTATTTTTTTCATTTATCACTGCACCTAAACACATTTTTGATGTTCTACCTGTTTTATAAACAGCTGTAAAAACAGAAGTTCTAACTTTCTGGATAAATAAATAAATAAATAATGAATTTAAAAGTCCAGGAATCCATTTTGCATCATATGGACACCAGGTCCAGAATGAATTTGAACCAGCAACCTCCAGTTTAGTGACTCTGCTTCTTCAAGGGAGTGCTGGATGAGGTGGGAATACACTCAGGACAGGTCAGTCCATTGTGTGGTCGACACACCAGTCTCTCTAACATTAATCCCTAAGGACTATTTAACATCTCCAATTAACCTAACCTGAATGGACTGTGGGAGGAAACCCAGGCAGACACAAAGGGTGCGTGAAAACATGTATCCTCATTTCCTCCACTGCCACCTCCTCTCCTCCGTGCCCCAGAAACCCATCTCTGTGTCCTCCCTCCCTCCAGTGTCCAAATATTGGAGGAGATGAGCGAAGCATCTTCAAACTCGGCTCTTCACCTCCTCGAGCGAAAGATACATCGATGTATGCTACCACGGAAGTCATTTTGCATTTCTAGGTAATATCATTGTGCTCACAACCACAGAGATTGAAAGGCCATCCCACAGAATCACACAATCCAAACTTTAAAAAGAGATGGCAGAGAAATTGCATTATGCACGGTATTTAGTCAAATTTGTGTGTGGTTCAGAAGGCTACCACACATATCATCCAACCCTAAGGCATGATGGCCTAAAATGGATAACAAGATGTCAGTTTGTTTTTGTGGCTCATATCCTACAGACATCGGTAAGACCGATTGTCTGGCAGTCGGAGGGTTGCCGGTTCAAACCCTCCGAAGTGCCAGACAATGTGTCAAAGTGTCCTTGAGCAAGACACCTAACCCCTAACTGCTCTGGCGAATGAGAGGCATCAATTGTAAAGTGCTTTGGATAAAAGCGCTATATAAATGCAGTCCATTTACCACAAGCATGCCTAAACATAAATAAGCATGACAGCTACAATTATTTCAGTGTGTGAACAATCATTAATTCATTTAGTCAACCAACTATTTCCAAAGGAGGTATTCATTACCAACAAATTTGATTTCAGATGTTACAGTGGGAAATAATTGTTTTTCAGTTAGACCGCTGAATATTGGGAAACAATAACACATAATATGAAGTGACATATCTGTTTCACTAATCTATGGAAATGTTTCTGAATTAGTTTAAGTGAGATGGAATGAACTGGTGTAGGCTGTCACAGTATAACTATGTGAAGTTTCACCCTGTATGTTCAGACATCGAGCACATCGGGAACATTACTTTGATGTTGCTGATTACATATTTCATGTAAACCAAAGCGTGAACCACAATGTCAGGTTCGTGCTTGTACAGGCTACTGTAGCAATTACTTGTACTTGAAACTTAATAGCTATTTTGCAGCTTCAAATGTGCTGACCGCATTTAAGATCTGTGATTGGCTTTGGGACTATTTGTGGGCTCGGAAAAATATAATGATTAGGATAATAGTCACTGTCACCGTTGATGATGGAGAAGCAGATAAGCTATCCCAATTTTCTTCTCGCCTCCTCATCCTTTCCTTTCCTTCCCTCCTCCCTTCCTTTCCTCCACTCCCCTCCTCATCTCCATTCCTCCACTCCCCTCCTCCCCTCCTTTCCTCCACTGCCCTCCTTTCTCCCACTCCCCTCCTCCCCTCCTTTCCTCCATATACTTCCGGGTAGGAGAGGAGATGAGTAGGGGAGCGGAGGACTGGAGATGAGGAGTGAAAGGTATTGGGATGCACTCAAAGAGCACATGTAAACACCATGCAGAAATGTCGAGATTTGAATCAAGGACCTCCTTGCTGAGAAGCAACAGTGCTACTGCCACTGCACCACCATGTGGCCCACAGTATTGCTGTGCATTAGACGATTTCATTTCCTTACAATAAGAAGAATTCATTTTTTATCCACAGGTGGTTTACATCTCCACAAGGGAAGCAAATAATTTGCCACTGAGACAAATTTCATTGTCATTGTTCATTCCTTTTAGCGTGTCAATATTAAATGCAGAGGATGGGCATATATTGTTTGATTTGCACTGAAATACGATATTCAATATGTTTGTTTATAATTGAAATTTCTGTTATTGCAGCCTCCTCCTTCCTGACGATGAGATATTGCATTGATTCAATTTTTCAAACCTGCCTCTTTATTGCAAAGCACTAAATAGGAATGTGTGTTGCCTCAATTCTCTGAGTAGCATTTAGAAATGTTGTCTAAGTAGTACAATATCTGTTGCATACTGTATCATTCCCTCAGATATTTCCTTTTTGCAAAACCACTTATGTTGAATCATATTCAGCACCCGCTATGATTATTTTTAAAGTGGCAGTCCGCTTTGCCTGGTCTCTTTCAGATATCAGTAGAATGCTTTTATGGTGTTTGCACATTTACACAATCTGATAATTTTGTTTCCAATTGTGCAAAAAAAATTACTTATTTGTACTATGATTTGCAGAAGCACAACTGGTTCTGGTGAAGCCAGTTCCGTCTTATATTTATTCTTGCGACCCCAGTAAATCGAGTAAATAAACAGAATAGGGCGCAAATCAATGTATTATTTCAAGAATTCCATGTAAAGCTGACATGATGCATTACCATGCCATGGGTAAACCTCTGCCTTACAGCATGTAGCTAATGAATAATTGATCGGAACCATTTTTAGAGAGCCCCTGTTATCGGCAAACAAAACTATTGCTTTTTTCACACACCAGTGAACCAGAGAAATCTAACTTTTGAACTCTAATTACAGATGGTGTAAGATTACACGAAAGTAATTAAATAAATTTCATGCACAAACACGTGGGCAATCTGGAGGATAAATAAAGAACCATGTAGTTCTTATTTATATAGGCTGAGGTCCTGCAACAGAAAAGCGCGATTACTTGTAACAGCTGACTGACAGTTTTAATTCATGTTAAAATTAAATCTAGAATAAAATTCAAAACTAATATAATTATAAATGTCAGGACATAGTGTGATCAACAATGTCTTGATGCATTTTAAATTTCATTGCCTTAAAATGGGGTTGTCATCTGTGCTATGCAAATAAAACATATATTGACACATCAATCTAGAATGTATACTTATGTATTCTAAAAATATATATACGTGTATACATCCTGAAATGTAAACATTATTTATAGCCCATTCAAAAGTGAAATTGTTTTTATGTGTTTCTGAATGTGCATTTTTATTTATGCTATGTACTTTAACCAACTGTGAAAAGTTTTGTCTTTGTGTTTTATAAATATATACAGTGGGCTCCAGAATTATTGGCACCCTTAATAAAAATGAAGAAAAAAGGCTGCATATAATAAATGACATAGATAATAATCTATATGTTATGTTCAAACATATGGGAAAACTATATACTTTTATTTCAATACATTTACTCTCATGCTTCAATATTTTTTTTATTAAGTAATCTAAGTTTTTCTGAATACCACAGGTGCCATAATTATTGGCGCCCCTAACAATTATTGTAAGTAAAATCAAACAAAATGAAATTGGCAATACAATTTTACTTAATTTAGTTCATCTCAGTCTAAAGGAACTATATTGTGTCATTCCATCACTTCCAGTTTCACTACAGAATAAAAATGAGGTAACAAGCATACAAAATCCATCAGCATGGGAAAAGCCAAATAACTGTCAATTCAGAAGAGACCAATGGTAATTTACCGTCACAAGTCTGGTAATGGGTACAAAAAAGACATAAACGGTTAAACATACCACTTAGCACTGTAAGGGCAATAATAAAAAGGTGTAAAACATATGGAATGGTTGCAAATTTGCCAGGAAGAGGAAGCAAGTGCATGGTGTCCCCACAGACGGTGAGGAAGATAGTGAGGGAGGCCATTAATAACCCAAGGATCTTTGTTCAAGAATTGCAGAGATTGGTTTGTTTCTTGCGGTCAACAAGTCTAAAAAAAACATAAAATGGCACCCCATACCACCTCTTTGGAAGGGTGGCACGAAGACAGCCCTTACTGAGCACAATAAACAAAACCAAGAATCTGGAGCTTGTCAAACCTCATTGGAATTATGACTGGAAGAGAGTGCTATTGTCAGATGAGACCAAAATTGAACGTTTTGACCATATACACCATCGACATGGCGGCAAAAGAGGAATGCATGCAGGAGAAGCACCTCATACCTACGGTCAAATATGGAGGTGGGTCATTGATATTTTGGAGATGTTTTGCTGGCAGTGGTCCTGGGGCACTATTTTAGATCAATGGCACAATGAATTCAACAAAGTACCAGGAAATTCTGGCAGAAAATTTGGTTGTCTCTGCTAAGAAGCTAGGACTTAGTCATAGGTAGATTGTCCAGCAGGACAATGACTCGAAGCATACATTGAAATCTAAACAGAAATGCTTAAGTGAAATCAACATCCATGTTTTCCAATGGCCATCTCAGTCTCCAGACTTAAATTCCATCAAAAACCTGTGGTCTGAACTGAAGAGGGGGGGTCCATAAGCGCAAACCCAAAGATATCAATAATTCTGAAAAGTTCTACATGGAGCAATGGTCAAAAATCCCTCCAAATGTGTTCTCTAACCTTTTCACAAATTACAGGAAAAGACTTGTGGCTGCATTAAACCAGGGGTGCCAATAATTGTGGAACTTGTTTTTTGGGGAAATATTTTTTTTATTTAAAACATTTAAGACTTTGGTTGAAAATAAAGCTTATGTCAATAACTGTATTATTTTTTAGTTTTCTTTTTAGCATTTTTTGTGCATATTTATCAAGGGTGCCAATAATTCTGGAGCCCACTGTATTTATCCCATGTTTTGATATTTTGCACATTCAGTTTTGCTTTTAACCTGTGTTTCAAACACCATGAATGCTGTGACCATAATGCAATGGGAAATTAACTGTACAACGTAGTCATAAATTCAGTGATGATCTGGGAAGTCTTACCTTTCATGTGATATGCACACATGCGTATATCAAAACAAACCCACTTTTAACACAAATTCAGTTATTTAAGGGACCTACCAGCTGTACAAAACATTACAGTGGACTATTACGTGCATGAAATAGCTTAATTAGTAATTTGCCTAATATTGCCACTCGATCCCAAACTTTCCATTCTGGTAGAGGCAAAGACTTGTTTTGTCCTTCGGCTCATTGTACACTGAACACCATGCAGAAACGTAAGCTCTTTCTAAAGCTGAAACATTTAACTGTTAAATCTCTCACTGTCATGCTGACTGTCATTCATTTTGATGTTACATTCAGGTTAACGTTAATCATCTTCTGTCCTAAGTTTACCTCATCCTCCCCAAACATAGTAGTTCCACATGAAAAATATCAGAATTTGATATATAACACCAATTAGTTTGAAATGATAAGCATTCAAACATGTTTTCTGCAGTATGTTGCTTTATTAATTACACGGCAAGTTTGTGCTCATGGAATGGAGAGATTGGGTCCACCTCGGAAGAAATCAATACGGAAGGGGAACAGATAGTCAATTCAATTTAATATTAAAAGCAACAAACTAGCAAAACTACAATAATGGCTTTGATGGCCAGTACATGGCATTTAAAAACAGGTCACGCAATGATTCAATCTTCGTCTTTGCTTCCTTTTAAAATGTGCTTTTTAAAAGCAGAAGTTCTGAACATGTTGTGAGATTAGCCACAGCTACGCTAACACCACAAAAATGCCAACATTACTGCTGCTTATATAGTTTCATACAGTAAGTGCTGTAAATGTGTAGCTTAACTACATTTAGCAAAGCAGGTCATGCACTTGAGACTTCAGAGAATAAGATTTTTAGGACTATGACTGTTTTCAGACATAACAGGGAACTGATTTCACTCTGAAGAACTGGGCTGTAACTTCAGTTTTGGCCCTGGCTCAACTCACAGAACACATCCGGCTTTTCTCTCCACATGTGTTGCTCTTGATACTCTATTTTTGCACCAGTCTCTAAATTGAGATTTTTTTTTACAGTGTTTACAGTGCTTTGCAGCCCACACAGTGCTAATATCAGTTATTGTTCTCTGCACAGACAAGTATATTTACCACAGTTTCAATAAAGATACTTGCTTACGGCTAATTGCAGCATCTAAAAAGATCCCAACGGGGGGTTCTTTTTAAAACCGGATAATTACTGTGTGTCATTCAAACTTGTTGCTCATTTTCTTGTTCCCCCTCTAACTTGAGGATAGCTTGATGCCCTAAGCCATCATGAATTGCACGGATCTTTTTTTTTTTTAAAGTATGTTATAGATTTATACAGCCAGATCTAATTCAGGTAAAGCACTTCCCTCAAGGGTAAGACAGCAGCACCACATCTGAACCTGAGCCTTTTAGGATGCAAGGCCATCTCCACACACCACCATCTCTCTCCCAACTCCCCCCCCCCTGCCCCCCCCCACCCCCACCAACTTCTTCCTTTTCCTTGCTCAATCCACCCCACCCCCCAGAGGCAAGGCAATAAGGATTCTATTACAGGCATTGGCATCTGTTCAGTCATCTCAATAAAAGCTCCTCAAATGGCATCTCTCTCTTTCTTTCTCTCTGTCTTGCTCTCCTGGTCTATGAGTGAGGGCTCGCACCTACTGTAAGTGGCTCTGAAAATATGTCAAAATGGAAGCCATAGCCCTGAACAGTGACTTTAGATAATACAACAATGGATCTGCTGGTCAATTGCTATGCTTTCTTCAAAAGATCTGGATTTTGCTCTCCACACCATACCCTAAAGGCAAGAGCATTTAATAAAGTCTACTATTGGGACCACACACACACACACACACACAGACACACACACATACAAACACGCGCACACACACACAATCCTTCCCAATTTTATCCACCGCCAACAGCCTGGGATCTGTTGTCCGATCCTTTGGAACGCACACAATAGCCCATACTTGCTGACCAGGCACAGTCGTTGGGAGAGCTGACAGTAGGACACCCTTCCTCTCCCGTTTTTTCCCCCTCAAGTCCTTGAAGAGAAGCGCATCCAGATTCACTCACACACATAATCCTCTTCCACTGTGCAGGCAGTCAGAGAATAATCTGTGCTGAGGGGTTCTGGTGGCCATAGAAGGATAAAAAGGGGAGAGGTTTTAAAAATAAATAAATAAATAAATAAATAAAATTTTATTTGCAGTGAGTAGCACTGTCGCCGCACAGCAAGAAGGTTGTGGTTCTGAATCCTTGCTTGGGCCTTCCGGTTTTTTAAGAAGATTCCTCTATTAAGCTGAGTGGGAACTTTTCTTGGAGACTGGATTCAACCTTTAGTATTAGAATGGCGTAGTGGGTGCATAAAGGTCAAATTTGGTGATCATTTTGTATGATCCAGTTGGCTTTCTTTTCCACAGGGAGCAGGTGTTCCAAATAACCTCATTCTCATACCAGTGTGAAACAATTTCTGAAAATGCTGAAGTTGAATCTGTAAAAAATATTACTTCCGATCCAAGTCACTTTCCTATCTCTGTTTTCATTCCAGGTGATTATCATGAAGCCATATATGATGACTTGAATCTCGCAGCCAGGACCTTTTCCAACCTTGCTGGTCTCTGTTTTTGAGCAGTTTGCATTCCTGAATACACGTAAGCAATTACAAAATGATAATAATAACAAAATATCATTGAAAGATGTGTAAACACACCTGTTCACTCAGGACCAGATACTGACTCGAGGACACTTTGATGTTTTATATGCACTCCCAGCTATGCTGGATTTGCACATATCTGACTTGCACAACCATTTGCAGATAAAAGATGTCATAGCGGTTTAGCCATGATATACAAGCATTGAATATCTTAGATTTTTCTGTCTCTGTGGAAAGGATTTTGTGGGTTTTAAGGAACGGAGCAATGTAGTTGTGTGCCCTTGTGTTTGGTTTGACGTTATTTTCTGATAACGTCCTACGTGTTTAATGTTGTGTTCCGTGCGGACCCCAGGAAGAATAGCTGTTGCTTCTGTTGGAGCCACTGGGGATCCTGACAAATGAAATGTAAAGTAATATGTGTATCTTCACTGTAGCCACGCAGTTGCTTAACTCCAAAATGGCTGGTCCCAGCAGAGTTGTTCTGAATATAACAAATTAGTTTGTCCCAACCTACGCCCACAGATGGAAGATGTGAATTTTCCCACAGTTTCCATTATATTACCAATTTCATTTTTTTTTTAAAAAGGACTATTACTAAGTGCTACAAGGCATGGGTAACTTTAATTATGAAATAGACAGCACAGTATATATTTAAAGGGATTTCATTTCCATATTTGAATCACCCAAATCCCAAAATGAAAGTGTGGCTTGTAAGAAACAATATATCCAGGCACATTTTTAAATATATGTCTTATGGACCACATTTTAAGTTTAAGCATTTTAAGATATAGAAACAAAACTAACATAGGAAGCATTTTTTTCCCCATGAGTTTCCACAAGCATTACTTTCTAGCTCAAGTCTGTACAACTAATCAGGTGATTTAGAAAAAATATCGGAAGCACCAAAAACACCATGTGAATTATTTGGTTACATACATTTTCAATATTACAGTAACTGCCATTGCTTTAAATCTATTTTACTATTAACCATCTGACAAAGATTAATCTAGACAATTAGGTTTATATTTTGTCCTTGCAATTCAATGAATGAATAAATAAATAAATAAATAAATAAATAATGTTTTGAGATTGCCCTGTCTTGGCAGGAACCGTGGTTAAGTCATGTATTGAAATTTTATTAATTCAAGATAAATTACTGCTGGCTTTCTCTGCTTTAATGCCATATAAAAATATTTAAAAATAAGGCTGTAGTGTCATAATGTCCAGTTCATAGTGTTAGCCTCAGTGTTACATATTTTTCTTGCTAACATGATATGATAACATAAAAGTCTTAACTTCACAGACAAACAACAGAAATTCTTCACATAATTCCAAACTGAATCTGAAATCTTTTCAAGACTAATACGTTTACTGCGCATATTTTAAAATAAATAGTGTGAACAGCTTTTTCCTCCTTTACTTTAAGTGAAACTTTCTAACTTTCGATGAATAAGAATAAGTTTTTCGTTTGGAAAAGGCACCAACAATTGATCAAACCGTCTTCTGGATGTGTTTGAAGCCACCGCAACTAACCAAGCTACATCAGTCGAAGCAAAGATACCTTTCTGCTTTCAAACAGTCTGTCACTAAGATACGTAACCAGTGCAGTGACAACTCGCTGGATGCTCTTGTACTGCCTGAGGTGGCACTTTAAAAAGAGGAATAAGTAATGAACAAATAATAAGGAAGGAGGACTGAATGGAATGACACAGAGGATAATATTCACAGTCTATCTTTTTAAAGAACCGTCTGATC
This sequence comes from Anguilla anguilla, assembly GCF_013347855.1. NCBI lineage: Eukaryota > Metazoa > Chordata > Actinopteri > Anguilliformes > Anguillidae > Anguilla > Anguilla anguilla. The sequence continues at coordinate 33,813,056 of NC_049209.1, forward strand.
ATAGGGTGTTCATATCTCAAAATATACTCTTAGGCAATCTTTTCTTTGAAGTGTATAATTTGTTATTGTTTCCAGAAAAAAAATATTGCATATTGCAATGATATGCATGGTCAGGAAATGCAAACCTGTCACTATTCCATTTTTAAAATGCCAGCTTAGTCCAAGACTAAACTTATCCTGTGTCTTGGAAATGGCCTCTGAAACCAACAGAATATTTATTTACAATCTGTCTGGATAATTTTTTGTTCTGTTTTTATAATTAGAATATTAATTCAATCCTAGGCTCCCAGTCTGTGGAAGTTTGTGATTTTCTGTCTCTATCTTTCTGGATGTATTTATGCTCTTCATTATTATGAGTCACAAAGGCTCTTTATTCCGCTGTTTCAGGAGGACTTCTGATGAGTCACATGTCGGCAGAGATTAGACGATGCAGCAGCAAAAAAAAAGCCATTGTGTGCGAGAACTGCAATGTTTACCACTCCAGGGCAATATATATATATATATATATATATATATATATATATATATATTATACCACACGTCTGCCTTTAACCCTTTATTAATTGATTGATTGATTGATTGTATTCCTGACTTTCCATGTTTATATTTTGTTTTTGTTTTCTTTAACATGACCAATTGGATATGTATTAAAGCAATTAACATTTAATGCCCTGTTCAAGTTTGCAACTTCGAAGAATTCCTTATCCACCACAACATAGCACCACATTTCTGTAAAGAACTATCAAGATTGTGAATAATTTCATTTGAAAGGAAAGTCAGAATTAAGCTCACTTCAAATGACTTCAAGGTCTGATTTGCCTTTGTTTTAACATAAAACATGCATACTATTTTATATGTATGGTTGTGAGCCCTGGGGTTAGGTGTATCAGCCTTTGAAACAAAGCAGCCACAGCTATCAATACGTGTTGAAAGGTGTCAACAGAAATCAGGGATTGATGGAATGACAGCTTTCATGGTAAAGGCTCACCGAGTTCAGCAGGTTTTTATAACTTTCCCACACTGCAGAGAGAAACTAAATAGGTCAGATCAAAACAGTAATTATACTGGGGTCACGGACAAAATGACTGGCTTGATAAAAAGCCTACAGCTACACAGCCCACCGCTATACACACATCTAATCATTTCTGAGGTGCATGGTTAAAAAAATAAAATAAAAAATAATAATAAATAAATACATTTGGCATACTGATTTAAAGCTCCAAAATGATTCTGTTATTCTCCATGATCTAGTTTAAAATCATTTGGCCTGTTATTTCTGAATGTTTCAGTCCAGTGTTCTGATTAGTGTTCAATCACAGCCACCTTCACAAGCATTAATTGTTCCTTATTGCTTTGCATTTATCACAAATCCTAAATCGTAAAGGCATGAGTATAACAGCAACACATTACAGCTGTTGACAACCTCCAGTTTACTTGATGTGTGGTGAGCTTTCTGGTGCAAAACAGCAGCTGAGCATCACCCGGGTGGGTGCTACAGTATGTGGCGGTGGCTGTGGTGAGCTTTCCCTTCCACTGAATAGCGCTTTTATATTATGAGAATGAAAGACGCCGCATAAATGCGATTTGCAGAAATGATGAGTCTTGCCTCATGCTCTGTCTCAGCCGCCTGCGTCGGATTCGCGGGACGGACAGACGGTTCATGAGACGCGGCGAAGCCGTTTTTGATAAATCACTGTGACATAAATCCTGGTCTGCAAGGATCCAGAAGAACGGCTGTAATTATGTTATATCCGAACCAGTCAATTAACATAATAGCATTTGGGATAATAGCTGACATTAGCAGAGGGACAATAAGGCTGTCAAGTGTGTGAACGATGCCGGTGTTTAGCCTGTCACTCCGGGAACATCCAAGAAAATACACCTGACAGAAATTCTTTTAACTTCTAAAGGCACACACAGACACGCACACACACACACAGACGCACACACACAGATCAGTAGCGCTGTCATATTTGTATATTTGCATGAGAGACTGATGGAAATGCAGAATCAAGCCGGCACAGGAGTGTATGTGTGTGCATGTGTGTGTGTGTGCGTGTTTGTGTATGTGCGCGCGCGCGTGTGTGTGTGTCTGTGTGTGTGCGTGTGTGTGTATGTGCATGTATGTGTGTGTGTGTGTGTATGTGTGTGTGTGCTTGTGTGTGTGTGTCGCATGCAGACGTCTGGAACATCTCTGTTGAAAAGCTATCTCTGCTCCTCAGTGGGGTGTAATCTTTGGGCTCGCCTTGCCATTCAGGGTCATTTGTGGTGGAAACCTGCAAAGGTGTGATATCAGAAAGGCGTGGATGGAAGTACATTCATTCTCACTGAAAGATAAAATAAAATAATGTTTTCAGTATATGTGTTGATGCAATCTAAAACCCGTTTATCGCGTTGTTTCAACTGACAACTGGAGGGAGGGGAGAACAAGCGCACAAATCTGAGACCTGACAAGTTTGCAGAGAATAATGTGCCTGAAACAGACAGTAACAGAGCTGTGTGAGTGCTTACACAGCCAATGACAGAAAGTAACAGAGCTGTGTGAGTGCTTAGACAGCCAATGACAGGAAAGGAGAAACGCACTCAGGGTTCATAATTCAGATCTTGACAGGCGTTGTGTTACCCCATTTTACATTCTTTGCTCCAAACCGCAGTTGTTCTGCGCTTATCCATTTACGTTTATGTGACCCTTATGACTTGTTCAATTTGGGGGAAAGAAGGAACTTGCCAGACAGCTATATTAGGCCAGCTTGCTGAAATGTATTTTTATACATATTTTTTATATTTCTTGTCTTGTTTGACCAAATTGAAACGGACGCAGTTAGTAAAGTTTTTTCCACTTTCTTTTCTGTTTATGTCACTGGCTGCTTGTTAAACATTCAATACTCAGGCACTTACCTTTGCTGTTTTGATTTTTTAGCTCAGTGGGGTCACTGGAGGTAGTCAAGTGTGTCATAAATGGCCCTTGCTCAGCTGGTCGCCATCAACAAAGATGAGCGCAGTACCGACAAAAGATGCACGAGATGCACGCAGATAACAGCCTCCTTGGACATTGCAGCGCTATTACGCTTAATCACAACATACAGGAGTCTATCATAACTGCAGGCAGCCCAAAGTTTGGCAAAGTTTTTTGGCATTATCAACAGTTACTGTCACTTAAAACATAGTCCTTGTCTAGATTTTCCATTGGTTTTTATACTGTATAGTCAATATTTGTGTAAGCTGCAAAATTGATGATCTTACAAAGTAACAGTTTGCAGAGCAGCCTGAGGTAATCTGACTGTCTAGCTAAACTGTTATTGATTTCCCTTCAAAATAGGCAGCGGCGGTTTTATGCTATAAAACAAAGGAATGGATTCTTGATGGATTCTTTAATGGTCCACACAAGCTACTGTATTAACTTCACAGTTGTTGGCCAACGTGGCAACTTTAACAAGCTAAGGTTACTTTTTTTTTTGTCTGGCATAAAATCAGCTTGTCAGCAAGCTAGCTTCACTCAAAGTTTGTTTCAGGGCTTTTGAGCGGTCAGTGCAAGCAAACGTGTCGCTATAGCTACAGTGTACACCCTGTAAGGAGGCAGATGTCGAGGGGACATCTCTGGATTGCGTTACTCCATTGTATGCTCCAGAACATTAAAAGGCATAGTTTAACACAGCACATCCCTTCAAATCAAATGCATTTCAATGACCTATGCTCATATTTTAAAGATTTTGCAGGTACTGAATACTACAAATTCTGTTGTTGTTTGCCACATCACAGAAACTTTTAAGGGCTGATTTGTTAAACATGCTCCATTGCAAGTACTGTATAGCCTCGTTTAATTGTCGGTTTAAAGACATATAAATAGTTCAGAACCAAATTTCCACTGCTTCCATTATTTTTATTTTTTTATTTTTATACCATGTCACATAAAGACAAATGACTCCTACAGGATGTAAACTTTGGGACAGTGGTTCATTTGGAAAGTGGATGACCTAGCGGCAGCCATTACTTTCATGGGCAAAGTGTTCATAACTCAACCGGTGCAGCCCCAGAATGATTCATCCTTCTCCTCACAGGGGCCTATGCATAAATCACTGGCCCCATAGTTCATTTTCAGTTATAATATTTATTCCGGGCCAGACAGGTGCTTGATGCTCTTGATCTTAATTCAGCGCTCGCTTTTTTTTTTTTTTTTGTGTCAGCCCAAGGTGTTCATTACCACACCGCTTTAGGGAGATTCTGCAATCAGCGTTTTTAAAAAGGGCAAAAATATCAAGACGTGGAGGCCTCGGTTGCGGTTAAAAAAGAACCACTGCTCCAGTCAGAGACCTTTCATAGGAGGGCACCGTGTAATTTGCTTAAAAATGCGGGTGCTAAATGTGACCTCACATTGTCAGAAATGTCTCTGAAGTCAGGAAATTAAATTGATCAGCCCAAACACTAACGTTAGCCTGCCATCGAGGTGTAACAGCACAGAGATTTGACAACCACTACAGCCCTGTATATGTCTACTGTAAATAAAGCAGCATGTACTCCACACTGGACATATTACTGAAGGCTCAAACATTACCTCAAAGAGTCTAATTGATATTCATTGAGTAGATACTGTTTATAGTATATTGGCAATGGACTTACAGATTTTTCACTTCTAAAAAGCATGCTTCATGACCAACATGTCCATCTGTCCTATTTGGGACCGCATATCTTGAATCACTCTTTCAGCAGAGTTTGTCCATAAACTATTTTGGTATGTCGCAAACAATTATTAAATAAGTGTGACTAATTAATAGATCTTTCATTAGAGTGCATATTAAAGAGTGTAGAGTGCACAATGTGATGATATCATAAGTATGAATCTATTATACTACACTGCCAACCATCTGTGGCTGGTCAAAGCTGGTCAAAGCTGGTCACGCTGGCAGAGCAAGTTGGTGCCCAAACTGGTAGGCTAGTTAAAGGAGTAACATGGTGGTTTTCACACTTTCTCGGTTTTATGCGCTATTTGCACAAGAAGCATTGAAGAAACACGATGAGTAAAGTATTAAATATGTCTGTTCTTTATTTTTGGAGAAATATGCGTTTTAAATTTCTCATCCTATTTTGAGAATGTTATTGACTTAGTGCGTCACAAGTACAGTAACCACGCCTCTTTCCACGCCCCGTAAAGAAATCTGACTGGACACACTGTCCTACTACAAGTGTGCTGTGAAGTTTAGGTAGCAAACAACAAGTCTGAATCCTTCTGACATTTACATAGAAACTATACGCTCAGATCGCATAGTTTCACTCACTGTGGCCAAGCGGAACCGATAACGTTTCAGAAAATATACAACTTTAAAGGGTTTAATTCAATCTTCTACTGGGACTTTTGCCGTTTATTGAGGGTGTGAAAGAAAATTTTGGTGCCGCTGACTATAATCGAATGTTTTTCAGATTTACCGTTCATTCAAAGTACATTTTTATGGGTTAGTGCTGTCCGATTGTGCTAGCTACTTCACATTAACCTTGTACGGTGATCAGTAAAGGCTAACAGCACAGCACCACTTAATTATTGTCACTTCTATCACTACTGTAATGAACTAAAAAAAGGCGACAAACTAACTTTTCTGTGAGAAATAAATTGTTGAGCTCACGCGCATACACTGCTGGCGACATTCTAAAGCTCCGTTTTGCCCTCCCTAATGTCAGCCAGATTGCTGTAATAGCTCATTCTAAATCATATTTGGGGACTCATGGATAACTTGTGACCCATAGTTTGTGCCGCTGGCTTACAGGCAAGACAATGCAAATATTTGAATAACGTTAGGTTCACTTATTAGAGTGCCTTTTAAGGACTATTAGACTATCTCTGGTTGGTTATATTCATTTATAGCTAGCTAGCTAACGTTAGCTAGCTATGTAGTTTGCTTTCATAATGTAATGTTATCGATAACGTTAGCTAGCTAGTTTGCTTCCATAAGGACGTTATAGTTGTGGTTTTATCTTAACTTGGCTTGCTAGTTAGAAAAAATTATTATTGGATGTAAGTCAACGTCCTTAGCTATCAATACTTGATATACTAAGTTAGCTAGCTTGTGAAAATTCAGTCCCAAGATGAGCGCGTATCATGGAGATCGCTATGGTAACGGGGCACGTTCTGTCAATCATAGCTAACTGACAGTTCTCATTACCACGGCCAGACAGTTCGAGTCAACTTTTATAGTGGGAAATTTAGGCTTAGAAAAATATGTTTTAAAATACATTGAAATGACTGAATAATAAAAAAAATGCACATTTGTTTTGTTGTTGCCTAAAAACAACTGGGAAGTGTTACATTCAACCACCATGTTACTCCTTTAACTTCAGGCTGGTCAGCTGGTGAACAGTGGATCAACCCACTAAAACCAGCAAGAAGGGTCAAAAACACTTGACCAGCTTAGGCTGGTTTAAACCGGAATTTTCAGTGTGGTACACTCCAGAGCATGGCCCTCATATCCATAATTTATTTTAACATTTCAAACGACGCTAGGGACAAAGGAGAGCCCTTTTTTTCTTTCAGGCACAAACAAGTTATAGAAAAGATTCTGCACGTTGGCAGGAAGTGGCAGTTTGAAGGTGTGGGCACTACAGCTGTTTTCCAGTAAAAGAGGATTGCAGAGCAGGGGAGGCAGGTTATTTTTTGCTGTTTGGATGCAGTAGCTGCGTCTAATCCAGCTTCCCTGCAATAAAACCCATTCATCATATTGTTCTGGGGATTGTGAATGGTCCACCACATTAAACGATTAACAAGACATTGATGATCGAACAAGCACATCGAAATGAATTCTTCCTGCAATTGTACATTTTAGATTCAGTGTTCCTGGAATGGATCAAATTGGACATTAATGTGTGTGTGTGTGTACACTCACCGGCCACTTTAATAGGTATACCTATCTAGTACTGGGTATGACTCCCTTTTGCCTCCAGAACAGCCTGAATTTACTGTGGCAGGGATTCAACAAGGTGCTATAAACAATCTTGGGGATTTTTGTCCATGCAGACTCAATAGCTGCATGCAGTTCCTGCTGATTTTTCGCACATTCATGTTGCATACCTTCTGTTACACCTCCTCCCAAAGGTGCTGTAATGGATTGAGATCTTTGGACTGTACAGGCCATCGGAGCTTGAGATGATGTGTGCTTTGTGACATGGAGCATTATGCTACCAGAAGTATCCGTTTGAAAATTGTCCATTTTTGTTGATCATGTGCACACTCTAGCCTCATCTTCCCGTTCTTAGCAGACAGGACTGGAACCCGGTGCGGTATTCTACTGCATTACATGCGCAGAGATTCCCTTCTGCACACCACTGTAGTAAACAGCTGTTATTTGAGCATCGGTGGCCTTTATATTTGCTTGAACACATCTGCCTAAATCTCAATCATCAACAAGGTGTTTTCACCCACACGACTGCCGCTCGCTGAATGTTTGCTCTTCATTGCAACATTCTCTGTAAAGTCTAGTGACTGTAGTGTGTGAAAATCCCAGGACAGAAGCTGTTGCTGAGATGCTGGAACCACCACGGCTGGCACCATCAATCATACCACAGTCAAAGTCGATAAGATCACGTCTTGCCCATTCTAATGTTTGGTGAAATGACAACTAAACCTTTTCCCCAATGACAGTATTCTTTATATTGTTGTAACCACAGTTTTTTTTTTATTATTTTTTTTTTTATTTAATTCCGGGGGAACTTTTAATGTAATACTGAACATGATAATTAATTTATTTTTAATGTAGTTGCATTTGCTTTGGCATGACTCAATGCTTTTGAATTGAATTCAGGGAGAAGTATGAGAGAATATATGGACTAGATTACTGGGGGTACTATTCTGAATAACAAACTTAATTTCAATATCCAATACACGGGAAATTTCTAAATTATGCTTATTGTACTATGAACAAGAGCTGGGATTCCATTCTATAATTTTCTGATAGCTTAATTGCTACTTGCTCACCCAGCATTTTTAAATTACTTCTCAGAAATCCTGCTGCATGACATTAAAATTTATTTAAACTCCCACATAGGACTGGAGTTATTTGTATCCCACAGTTCCTGAGTGGGGCCTGTGGATACATAGTAAGTGCTCTCATTTCTGGCATATTGTATAATAAGAGTTAGCCTTGGTAGTGAAGCTCTACTAGCTTCAGTATGCTTGCTAGTGATCCTCAACAATGTAGTGGACAAGGGAAAGTTGAAAATGCACAAAAGTTTCCATATCACTGAAAACGAAAATTTCCTGTTCCAGTGAGTGTGTGTGCGTGTTTGTGCATGTGTGTGCTAGTGCATGCATGTGGGCTGTGTGTGTGCGTGTGCGCATGTGTACATGTGTGAGCATGTGCATGTATGTGTGTGTGTGTATATACATGCTTTTGTGTGTGTGTGTGTGTGTGTGTGTGTGTGTGTGTGCTTGTGTATGTGTGTGTCTGTTTGTGTGCGTGTATGTGTGTGTGTGTGTTGTGTACTATTTTAGTAGCTCCGCCTGCACTAAGTGTCTTTTTCATAAATTCCTTATTAACATTATTAACATATGCTCCAAATCCCACCAACCAACAAGAACCTGTCCTTCAGAAACAGAAAGCCTCGAGGTGTTGCTGGGAATCAGCGGGTGACGGAAATAGCCACATTTGGTATTTCTGGAGTTGTGAAATTGCCAAAAGATAACAATATTTTTATTTTCATATTTTTAATCACTTTTAGTACCTGCTTCAGGGGGCTGGATAAGTCCTTTTGGGTTTGGATTGAGGCAGTTGTGTGACACTTTCGAAAACTGGCAGAAAAAAAGATTTTCCTGTGGGGAGAAACAAACAAAGAGCCCCACAGGCGATGCGGGAGCATTTAATATGAGGAAATTATGAGGAAAAAACAAGGCTTAATTGGATATGTTGGGGATGGAATTTCTCACAGGTATTACTAAAAAAGTTAAAGTACAGAATGTACAATACATTTGTTCTTCTGAAGTATTTTTTATTAAATGATAAAATTTTTTGTTAAATGTATTTGCATAAATGAGATTGTCTGTGTTACAAATGTGCAGTTGGAATGATTCATTTTCATCATCATCTGTACGCTTGCCAAATGCATCTGCATTGTGCAAGGGCTCAAAAAGTTTTTTTATATTTTTATTTTTAATGTTTTTTTTGTTTTTTTATGGCTGGAAAATATTTGGATCCAACCCTACTGAAATAACTATGTGGTCACCTTCCATGAAATGTTGGGCTGTCGTATGAATTTATATATATATATATATATATATAATTTGTCTTCTGCATTTGACCCATCCTAGCTACTTAGCAGCAATGGGCAGCCACAGTGCAATTTTCCACTGTAAGGTGTAAACAGTAAGGTTAATTGGTCACTGTCAGGTTTAGTGAGAGATGGAGTAGCGAATGGTAGCGAACAATGGCTAGCCTACAGGAAGTAGCTCCACTGCTTAGCTACGATGCTACAATGCCCGTGAGTGAGGTCAGAGCTCTGGTCCTGCAGTGCTGCAGAGCTTCTGAAATACCCCGGGTGCTTAATGGACAGGACAGCTCACTACATACTGTACACATGCAGACTCCTCTGGTGGTGTATTGCCCTCCCGGGCATCTCCGTGTCCTTTAATAGGAGCAAATAGAAGAGCATAGGAACCTTTATGAAACTGCCATGGCAACCGTAATGCCATTATGGTACTTTGACATGGGTTAAAAAATAAAAAAAGTCTACGTAGCAGGCAAGGCTGATTGATTCTTATTGAAAGTTACTGGAGATGGTTCCACTTCTGTAAGAGTCTTTTTAAGCTCCCAATTTGCTGAGAACTCTGTCACTGCTGAAACGGTGCGTTTCATTTCAAATTCCTTTTGATCATCTTTCCAGCTAGCACATCTTTCTTTTTTCCTTCATCTTCAGTGTTGCAATGAGGTTGTGTAATATTGTGGCAAATAATAATTTTTCAATTTCTTTTTAACCACCCACAATACCAAAACCTTCCAGTGACATTTTGAATAGTTCCAGATCATATATATATATATATTAACAATTTTCAGGACATTTTTAAGGGCATTCGTAAAACTGGACAAACAAGATAATGCAATGCGTTCACAGTTTACCACAAACTAAAAAATACAGGCTTTACAAAGGTTATCTGTCTGTTTACCTTGATTTTTGAAGCAGAAGAGTGACTGACAGTGAACAAAAGTAAATCAATACCCACAGTCTGCATATTGAACTGCTTTCTGAGAGGGCAGGTTCTATTTTGAGGTTTCAAGGCAATATGCCAAACTGACAGCCCTCCACAAGACAAAGAAATATTGAGGAATAATTATGTTTTTTTGCAGCACCAAACCAGGATAGACATATTCTTTCTGGAATCTTCAGAGAAAACTCAGCAGAAAGGGAGTCTGTCATAATGACACTCTTGGGGGAGTTAATAGGCATTGCCCCCTAACCTCCACAGACTAAGAAGATTAATCAAGTTCAGGTTAACTTTACAGATGTCAAACAACAGCTGTGGTAGCAGGGAAGGTGTGCAACAGCTCTCTTTAAAATCAACTGGAACAGAACAGAAGTGTAAACAAATCTAAGGTTGTTTTGATTTACACCGCTGAAGAACAGCACAGGCCTGCACATGGTAATGCTGGATAATTCTGTTCAACTGTAATTCTTGATCAACTGGTTCCAATATGTGGAACAACAGCATAATAATTTCTGCTGACCTGTGCTGGTTTATTCAGCAGGAAGTTTCTGAATAGTCCACAGTCACTTCCATTTTCTTCTTCAACAGTTAAGGCTGAAGGTGTGCACAAATTGCTCTGGAATTGCATGTATTAATTATGGCACACAGCAACAGACACCTTGCCAACCATTATGGCCTGCCTCAGTAAAGCGTGTTTACAAAATACATTCCGCTAGTGCCCGATTGTCTAACTTTCAGAGTGACATTGCAGAAGCACTACATGAACTTTGATTCCCCTCTCTCCTTCGCTATTTCTTTTAAATGACGATGTCAAGCCCGGCTTATCGGTTCAAAACCACAGGCTCCCTATATCAGCCTTCGAAGTGGCAAAAAAAAGGTTTATCTCAGACCAAGCCGTGCGATGAACCTGGCTGAATTATCTTCTGACTATGGCTGCCTCTAAACGACCGTCAGCTAAATCATGCAGCGCTAATTGTAAAACTACACTCATGGACAGATTGTACTGAACCTGCAAAAGGTCTGCTATAAATTGAATGCTTATGACCGTTTTACTCGCTAACCACCCCCCCCCCCCAAAATATATAATGTATTATCTCTTATTTGTAATATTCTACTGTTCGTATTGTAAGACTGCAGACTTCTCAACTGCAGCTTAAAGTGTATCACCCACTGCTTAAATTGCTTAAAATAATAGCAATTAATGACAATTATGTCACAGGCTTTCTAATTAGTTTGGGATATAATATTGTTAGAAATAAGTCATTATTAATCAGAATTAACCAGTGGTCAAAATGTTTTGACTTGGCCGTATGATTAATCAGATCTAATTAATTAATTACTATGCCTATAATTATGACTATATACTGTAGGCATAAAAGTGATGGCACAGTGTCGGGAAGTAGAAGACAGGAAAGATATTTTCTCATTGAAATCTGCCAATTCCCCTCCATCTATGGATATTATGCAAATTAGCATCTTCGTGAATCTCGAGGGGGTCCTTGTTAGAGCAGGTGACCTTGTTGCTACATTAAATAGGCGTAGCTTTACAGAGCGATACCTCCTTTGATGAAAAATCCATTTGTCCAACCTTTGTTTTTCCCACCCCCGCTTTTTATTATCATTTAATTTTTTTTAATTGCAAGGAGGTCAAAGATAATTGCATTTCATCCTTGCTGATTTAGTGCCTTTTCTCCCGCTCGGGCTCTTGCCGTCTAGGCCCGGTTTATCAGATGGGGGGGTGGGGGGGGGGGGGGGGGGGCACGTACCTCTCCAAACAGTGTGTTTCATCCTTTATCCACAGAGCGCTGATCAGCTTAGCTTTTCAATCCTCGGCTTTTCCTCGCTTGTTTACAGTAACCGCATTGCCTTCGGTTTCATCATTCCTTTTTAGTTCGGCTGCAATTTAGACTTACCCGGCTTTGACAGATACCACGGAGTGACAGGAAAGGGCCACTTACAGCTGTCTCCTGTCTCCTATTAAGCCCGGACATTGTGTATTTTAACAGAAAATTGCCTTTCCTGAAGGACACCTTTGTGCCGTGTCATTTCGGTAAAGGTTCACGCCGCATGACCGCTATCCAACCGAGCGTTCAGTCCCAACTTCCAGCGGCAATTTTTGCAGTAAGTGTCTAGGCTAGGAAATTGTGGCCACTTATTAAAAGCCGCGTGTGTGTGTGGTGTAGTGGTGTGAGCGCTTAAGTATGACTTCACCCTTCTGAGTCATCAAACCACAAAGGTGACAGGTGAATCGTGTGTTTCCTCCAATCACTGGACACCATACTGGTGATTAATAACCGCTTAAAAGGCAATACAATTATTTGAGCTCATGTTTGCTGTCAACAGTAGAGCCCGCTTAACTGAATAAAAAGACATTTTTTACTTGACTGTGTTTGTAATGCAAAAACATATACTTTATAATATTTTATGAAAATACAATAAAGAATTATAATTTAAAATACAGTGAATTTTGCTCAGATACAATAGTTATCTTGTGCTGTCTTGTCTTATACTCAGTCTGTCTGATCCTAGCAGAAGACGTGAGGGTGTAGCTTCTCCACTCTTTATGTGGCATCTGCACTGACTTTTTGACATTTCTTTTTTGGCATCCCTCTGGCAAAGACCCGCTGCTTTAGATTTCTCAGCAAAACAAACATCTTGATCTCTCGGTCTTACTTGGAATTTTCAGTTCGACAGAAGAGCGTTTCCTTGCTGCAGCAGCAGCACACTCTGGCTGCTGGGTAACACCAAAACCTTTACATGGCCGATGGTATCTATTCCAATCTGGAACGGAACAAAATGGCTTCATTGTGAGCGAAATGTGCATTACACAGTTAAAGCAGTCAGTCAGCTTTTATGTTACAAACCGGTTTACAGCTCTCCGCATGTACGAAAGGTTTTCTTCCAGTTCTTACCTGCTCTTTTGGGGATATTTAATCTGGTATCGCGTTCCGCGTGGACGTTATAAAACTAACCCTCCACCCTCTCTACCGATGGTCGAGGTTGAGACGTGAATGGCTGCAAAATGTTTGAACATTGTTCAAAAATGAATTGTGCTCCAGCAGATTCATTGTATATTTGTGACAAGGGTTACTGAGAATAATTAGGTAGAGGATAATGACATTGCTAGTGTGGCACATTCCCACTGTGTGGCTAACTCTTGTAGCAACCTGCTCTGCACACGCTAACAATGATTTGCCATAAAATACCGCAGCAATTTGCAAAGAGTAACCTAGTGGGTGCCAAAGCACAAGGTAAACCATAAACATCTTTAGTTTCAACTCTTGGATTTGCGCTCATTACACGTATTCACATTGGATATTTACCACCAGAAGGTCTTTTTCAGGCAGTACAGCTGCTTTAAAAATGATAATTTTCTACCTCCTCTTACACATTGTCTTAGTACAGATGTCATTGTACAAAAGGTACATTTTTTGTTGATTTTTTATTTATTTATATACATTCAAAATGTAACGTAAAAATGTATTTTTAACTGCTTATTTTCTATGAGCTTCTTTTTGTTGTAGTCTGTATTTTCCGGTCACTTGTCTCCCCAGTACTGTCTCTGTGTCTGTGTTCCCTGAGCTGCTTCACTCCCCTGTACTTGTGTGATTTCACTATTCGGGTGGTTCCGGGTTTTCGTGGTTTCCCCCCTTCTTTCCAGTCTCGCTTTACTTTCTTCCTGCTGATTTCTAGTTTTACTAATTTCTACTAATCCCTACTAACTTATAGATTGTAAAGTACTAACCTCACTAATATACTAACATGTGAATATTACTAATGGACTAACACACACTAGTTTTGGGTTTTTGATAGTTTAGATCACTATACTAATACATTAACCAGTCTCCCCTTTTCCATGCTGCGCTGTAGCTCCGCCCCTTTTCTTTCTAGCCTGCTCTAACGCTGAGTTCTGCAATTGCCTGCACCTGTCTCTTGCTCTGACTGCACCTCTCTCTCTCTGCACGTGTTTTACCTGCTTCACCCAGGCCGTCTATTATCATTGTTGTCTATGTGATTCCAGTCCGCGTTTTGTCAGTCCCCTGTCATTGAATTAGTTTTCCTAATGTTCTTCACCTGGATGTTTGTTACTCCTCCCTCACTCACTTAACCCCTCCTTGATTGTTATCTTCCCCAGTGTATAAATGTCAGTCTTTTCCACTTGTTCAGTGTCAGAACGTTGATCATATTCATTGTGCCGATTATTTGTAAGCCTTTGTTTATTGAGATTCCTGCGACACCCCTTTGCCCGACTTCGAGTTTGCCTGCCCCTTTTGGTTTTGTTTGCTTCTGGTTCGACCTTCGCTTTTCTTTGACTTCTCTTTTGCCTGCCCCTTTGTACCTTCGCTATTTCTGATCTCCTGGTTTTTGACTTTTTGCCTGTCTTTTTACTATTCTTTTGGAAACTCGATTCGGCACCGCCCTCTCTCTGATCACCTGGCTTCGAACTTCGGACTGATTAAAGACGACGTTTTCTTGGATTTCCCTGGTCTGCGTGTGGGTTCTTACTCGGAACATAACACTTTTACTGTTTCAATTGCACATTTTTGCACAGTAAACAGCATAGCATTGACATGCTACTTGCGAACCTGTTGTCTTCCTCTATTTGCCGTTTTTAAGAAGGCCAGACAGCTAGTCTGCCCTGAAGTGTGACTCTAGTATGAGATCCAGCCAACTTTCTGACAGAGGTGGAAAATCCAGGTTCAGAAGGTAAAAGTCCTCCCCAGTATTTTGTCCCAGTCACCTGGATTCGCTAATTAGCTCAGTTCTTCAGTCAGGAGGCAGAACTCATTAGTGAAAATCAGTTGGCTGGAGTTCATGGGTGTTAGAAACACAAAGGCGGGACTTTTACTTTCTGACCCCTGGACTTTCCACCTCTGCTCTCTGGCCACTGATTAAAGACATTAGTCAGCTCATCCCACCAGGGGTACATGGTATGAACGTACAATTATTACCAAAACATCGACATCCATTATGGTTATGATTATTCACTTTTTAATAAGAGAGATCTTTTTTCAAATGCTTTATTTTATAGTGTAGTTATTTAGATTTAGATTCAATCTTTTTAGCAGAAATTCTAAATCCAGGACGGCTTATAAAATATTGCCAACTATTATATTATATTATCTCCAGTGTGGAAATAAAAATGGCCATAAAGCGTGTTATGAAACCGTACAATAATAATGAGAGCGTGCATTAGTGCTGTAATGAATGGGATGAATTCATATAACTTAAAAGCCAGTGTTATCACATCAACTGTGGACATTCATACTTATTGGTATGCTATTTAGAACGAGGTCAGTGTTTCCTGATTGGCGAATCCCACATAAAGTAACAGTATCCACTGTTGCTATGTTACATATACCTTTACTAACAAACGTGTGCTAAAGATATCTTAAGAATCAATATTGTAATGTTTTGTGGAGTTTCATATGTCTGGCCACTCTAGACTCCTGAATAACCAACATTAATTCATGGACTTACCAAAAACTGTCCTTTATATTATTTTATATTTGCATGTATATGTATATATATGTATGTGTGTGATTATCAGTAATGTATTGTGTATGCCATGTATTTTCTAGCCCGTTCCTGTTTATCATTCACAATGATGATTTTTGAAAGGTTTATGATTATGTCACATATCTCAGTCATGGTTGTGGTGAGTCTCAGTGGAAAATGCATGTGTAACTCTCATTAATTCATCGCATCATAGCCAAATGTAGAAAAATATGGTATCACAGCCAAGGAATTTCAATAGAACATGTCTCCATTACATCCACGATAGGCGGCCGCTATAAATCCCCCCCCCCCCCCCCCCCCCCTGACTAACAGAATTGACAGGTCACTGGTATTTACACTTACACATCAAAACCATCTCGGTGCAAAGAGGATATCACGAGAATAACAGGAAATGTAATTATTTTACATCACAAACAGTTGCCTGAATGATGTTCTTGCCTCTTTTGTCCTTGGAACTCTGCTAAGTCTTTGATGGTGCATATTTCAGTCCAGAGCACATTACTGTACAAATAATCAGTGTTTTTTTTTTTGTTTGTTTTAGAAGACAAGCTCCTTTAACTTTGGATTTATGAGAGTCTGGAAATGGTGTAAAAAGAGTAAACAGTGAGTCCAGTGGAAAATGTTCTTTTTTGAAATTTAACACAATGGCATCTCCTGCAAACTCTCAGATAAGAGCTGGCCACGAGAGAGACATTCAGATGAATTATTGTACGAGCAGTCAAGTGTATATACTGCATCATCCATATTATATGTGTGTTGGTTTTGTGTGTGCATGTGTATGCGTGTGTGTGTGTGTGTGCGCATGTGTGTCTTGGTCTGTGTGTGTGTGTGACTGTGAATGTGCTGAAACTGAGAGAAAACAAAACAAACTAAATCCCTCTGTGATGAATTTCTGCTTGATACAGCAAGCAGAAAGTGTGAGAAAAGCATGTGCGTTCTGAGGCCTAGAGATTTTATTGCAACTCCGCTACAGTCTCTGCTCTGCTAAAATATCATGTTTCAGTAATGTGAGTTTAGTTTTTTTGCTGATTCATTTGCCATATGATTCTACTATGGCTGAAGTATCCCAGCTTCCTTCTCCACTCACTCACTACAATCTTTTTTTTTTTTCTTAGAAAGGAAGGGATTCCAGGGAGAATCTGGTGAGTAAACATGGCGGACTAAAGGCTCATGTGATAGGAAACTAGAGAGCATCAAGCAACTCTCTGAAGATGTTTATATGTGTTTCTGCTTTGTGGAATTCAGGTGAGCTTACGTCTCCACAGTTATTCCACTAAGTACATAGCACATCAATTTTTGCACAGGAGTATTGACAGGATTTCTGTCTTTTTGTAATATGCACTGTATTAGGAGGAAATGTGGAGTTACTCTCCAGACAACTCACAACCTTCAGATTTGCGAGTTTGAATCCCACATTGAGTGTTACTCTCGGGCAGATGTTGAGCATGTTACTCGCCATAAGCAAGACAATCCGGGCCAGATTTACTATGGAAACAGTCGTGGCGTAAAGGAATTGCTATACTAAGGCTATGGCAGTTTTGCATGTCAACTAATGAATGACCGTTTTACTAAGACTGGTACTAAGACTGATGGGTCAGCTAAATTAAACACCCTATTCACAATTTTGTGGTCGGGTTCACCCGCTAAAAAAGGATCCAAAACCATATGACTTCCCCGATTATAAGGTCGCCAAGAAATGGATATGGAGTAACCAGGCACGTAGCAAGTAGCAAGAGAACACTGATAAAAAGGAGAAAGAGAAACTTAACAACACTGAGGGAAAAAAACTTCAGGGAATAACAGCATTGGTCAATATGGTAGAGAAAATCACAGAATCACAGTTATATAATCCTTGCAAATCACATCCTAATAGCAATAGAAAATCTGGCCATTAGAGTTTACCTGTAGAAATTTTAAATATGCCACGTAAATTCTCCTACATAATTTAAGGAGATCTGTTAATCCCATAGTGTAATATTATACCGGCCTTCTTCTGCAGGACTTGGGATCAAACAAATGTTTTTTTTTTTTTTTTTTTTTTTTTCTGACAGGACACAGAATTTGTGCTTACGAATGAGGTTATTCCATGCTTACCAAAGATTTTCGAAGTTGTAAAAGGTTATCATACATAGTTTTGCCAAGCACAAAAATTACAAACATTAGTACTGTGGTGATTTTTATTCTTTGTTATTACATTTAATTCACATTAAAAAGTAGAATTGTTGCTGTCAGTTCGCCAGCAAATCTTAACATCTCTTTTGTTGCGTCTATCATTTTAAGGGTAAGGCAGACTGTAGCATCACCAGTCATTCTATTGGATCAGCTCTGATTGACAGCTTTTCATTTAGTAAAAAAAAAAAGCAAAGGTATAAGAAGAAAAAATTCATTCTATTATTTTTGTTTTCCCCTTACAAGTAGTACATGACTTAACTGTACCAACATTCATTTTTTTTAAATGGCATTTTTGATTTCCCTGTACATTTCACCATTAAAAGGCTGTTTTAAACAGCATTTCCCAGAAGCAAAACTCTAGATGGAAGTAACACAGCACTGAAGTTCCTCTACTGCAGACCTAAACACAGATGCAGCACTTCCACAAAAGGAAAGCTATTCCCCATATAAACATAAGAGATAATAAACTTCTTTGTGTTTGACTTTGAAACAATAACAAACTGTTAGGGCAAATTTGTGTCACACCTGGCCTTGCTATGTATCCGTACTCTTAATTTCGCAGAACTCCCACCAGCAGAGAGGCAGTTATCAAACTTTCTCGTAAACAATGAGTCACCATGAAGGGGTTAGCTTCACTTTCAGGCCTTAAAAAATAAGACACGTGTGAAGTACTTTGTTTGGGGCTTTTGGTTTCCATTAAAACCTTAATCCCAATTTAGCCTCATGCCTCTATGTTGTCCTGTAGTGCAGAACAAAAATACATAAAATAAAACAAAATAAGACAAAGAAGGATTTCTGTGAAAGCATGCCTATTTCACCTATTCCTCAGGTTGTTTGTGTAATGAATGATACTTTTTGAAATGAATGAGATGGACACACTTGTGTGAATGACTATATGTTTCTATGATGAGCGTGTTGGCCCAGTTGTGTGCTCAGGGTCTCGGACGTGTAGGTGCCTCGATGGATGGCTTCCCTGCTGGCTCAGACACCGAGGGTCCTTGCTCACACTAAGGACCAGTCTGGTATCAGGGCCACTGAAAGCATTACAGGGCTAGGGTTAGTGTTAGGTCAGGGGTTAGGGCTGCACACAAACATTAATAAACATTAATTCAAACTTAAACATTCTAATGCAGATGTAACAGTCAATACTGGCAATTGAAAGCAAGGCAGTTCTGGAATACCGACTTGGAATTATGACAAAAAAAAAAAAAACATTCCAAAAAGCCTACTCTTCAAAGGGTTAAAGCTGACCTCAGCGTGCTGGGTACAGATTTGTGTGGCTGCTTGAACTGTTGTTATTCCCCAGTGCTCCTGTGGCTAGTGTGTCTGTCACCCTCAGCTGACCTATCTAAACCATGCCCATCGCTGCTGAAAATGTATCTTTTTTATCAACTGATTAATTATTCATTTAATTATGAGTCCATCAAATGTTATCCTATAGCCTATATAGTCAATCAACTGTGACACAATTACACAGAGTGGAACAGGTTGCAAAAAAGACATTCCTGAGTAACAAAAATAAATGATAGTCAAACAATCCCAGGTCCAAAGGACATTTTTACAAAGTGGCTTTAAATTATAAATAGACCTTCCCAAAAATAAATAAATAAATAAATTAGGGCAATATATTTACACTATCACCATGTACAATTTCACTACCAGGTCTGTCAGTCATGAAAATGAAAACGGTGCAGTCTCCAAGATTTGAAAATTTGTTTTACTGCTTTATTTTCATGCTGTTGTAATGGATAGGCAATTCTCGGGCTTGTATATATATATATATATATGAGCCTGCTTAATATTGTACAGGTTGAAACGAGTTGCTCAATTTTGGTGTAAAGTCATCAACTCCTGTAATGGTGAGAGATTACTGTAGCATTTTGTATTCGATAGAGGGTCGTTTAGCAGGCCGACTGGTTATCCCGATAGCATGCTAGCATGCAATAGTCTGGTCTTTAGGAGACAAATATTTGAACATATCAGATAGCAGTGACTTTGAGACAATGGGAGTTCCTGTTTGCCTCTATCTTCCACCTAGAGAAAGGCTCCTCTTGAAGAGCTTTTAGCGGTGATTGCCTTTGATCAGGGCACAGATCAGAGGCAATCATTGCTACCGTTATCATCATTTTTATTTACTCATTTGGTAGACACTTTTGTCTAGAGCCACTTAAGAGGAACGTCATGACATGATACATACAGTGCAGATCATTAGGACAGCAGAGAGTGAAGGCACTGGCACAGAACAGGAAGTGAACACAGTAAGAAACAGGAAGTAAATGCATAATGCTTACATGGTGGTGTTTTGTGCAAAATCACAAAGAAGCATGTTCTTAATTTGCTTTCACATTTTAAAAAATTACTCATTCCATTACATCTCAAAATGCTTAGTTAGAAAACAGTGACTTTGAATTGAATCAACCGTTTCCCTTAACTTTAACTCACTATTAATTGCAGGTGTTTAATGATTTCTTCATAAGCACAGTTTGGAAAGATTGACACACCAGAGTGAATCAGCAGAGCCTAATACATCCCCAATTAGGTATTTATTAGTTTTTTTTTATATACAAATAAATATCACTTAAGCAAAGTTGGTGTTTTCTTAGCATCTCTCTCCAATAGCACAGGCTCTTGCATGAAATCATGTCTATTTACAACTACACTGACATACAGATGGACAGACTTAAAAAAAATCTTTTTAAAAGACCTCTTAAGATTTTCTTGCTCTAATGACGTCTGTTCTCTGTAGAAGACGTTACAGATCTAAGCTATCTCAATGTAAGAACTAATCAGTCTTCAAACTATAGAAAATTAGGGATGTTCACATCTCTGAACTCTGCTACAAAGGCTTATAGGGATATAAAATAATAAGCAATATTGCAAAGAAATTCTAATTTCCTTTTTATTCATCGCAAATAGCCTATTGTAGCAGTTACATGCTGCATATTGTGAAATAAAATGTAGCGCAGTGATAAAAATCAGTCTATTCACTTGTTAATGAGCAATCTTTGTGTAAAAATAATGGCGCACATGGTGTTCCTTTATTATTCATCATATGCTAGCTTTTTGCAATTACAAACAAATTATTAAAAGCTTCCAGAACAAGTCTAAAACAGGTGCACTTACAGGAAAGATAGTGCGGTATTGGTTCTTGGAACAAAATACATACAACATAACATCAGAACCAATCAGAACCAATCAGATGGCACTCTAGTGGTACAATAACCAATGTAATGAGATAATTTCTCATTCAATTCATTAATGTTGCAATACTTCAGCCTTATATTGTAAACCTGCCCACATAACAACATGGAAAAGCATCATGATGTGTTTTCCGTGTAACCATGTGACAGGGCTCAGTCCAGGAGGGGCAGTCAGGGCTATAGGGGGGCCACACCTACTGGTTAGGTGGTAATGTGCCCCTGGGTTGCATTAACTTTTTACCTAGTTTATGCAGTGATGTTCATTCCTGGTCCTGGTGGGCCGCAGGGTCTGCTGGTTTTTGTGTTCATCTTAATTCAGACCCAAGAAACCAGGTGAGGTGAGTTAACTCTGTAATTTATGGGTTTTGACTGATCAATTAAGTGCTCAGCAACAACCAAAACCGGCAGACCCTGAGGCCCACCAGGACCAGGAATGAAGATCACTGCAGTATCTGGTCAGCCCAAGGCTTTCAAAGTGTGGTTCCTTTCTCAGAGTGTCAGAACAGTGTATCTTGCAGATACCCAGCTGAACTATGAACAGGTAGTCTTATGAACAGACACGAAGCATGGAAAAAATAATAAGATGGGGAACGTGATTGTGTTGAGTTCTATGTTTATATGTATGAGGTCAGATGGTGCAGAATATAAACTTTGTGAAGCGTGGGTGTCTGTACCAAACTGGTGCTCTAGCTGTGTGGGATACGCCTTTCCAACCAGCAACCTGTCTTTCCGTAATTCCAGGCTGAGCTCATACACTGAAAATCTTGCACTTAGTTATATACAGTGAGCTCCATAATGTTTGGGACAAAGACATAATCTTCTTGATTTCGATTTTCACTTTGATTTGTTTCATATGCTTATGTGACAATGTAAAGCAATAAGCCCCCAAAACAAGCAGGATATAGCTGCAGAACAGGCCATGCAGAGCATCACCAGCAAAGATACTCAGCACCTGGTGATGTCTAAGGGTCACAGACTTCAAGCAGTCATTGCATGTGAAGAATATGCGACAAAGTACTAAACATGATTGCTTTCATTTACACATTAATATGTCCCAAACATTATGATGCCCTGAAAGAGGAGACTATATATAAAAATTGCTGTCATTTCTACATGTTGAAACCAAAATGTATAAAATACCCTTCAATAAAAAGCTGAGAGTGTGCACTTAAACCACGTGTGAATTGTTTTATTAAAAATATAAAATTGTGGAGTACAGAGCCAAATCAAGAAAAAAAATGTCCCAAACGTCATGGAGCTCGCTCCATTTTTTGAATTTATTATAATTTTTTTCTATACCCTGTATTAATTACTGCAGTGTTTTGTTCACAGGGCAAACATTTAAAAGAGAACTTGATTATCATCGTCCTACCCTGTTTAAATAAAGGTTAATAACAAACACCCTCAGCAGCAGTTGGAGATACAGTATAGAGCGGGAAGCCGCTAATGGAATGCATGTTTACTTTAAAAGCCGGCAGTTTGTTAAACATGGCCTTCCTCTCCGCTCTCTCTCGCTCTCTCTCGCTCTCTCTCGCTCTCTCTCGCTCTCTCGCGCTCTCTCCGACAGACAGTGCAGTGCGGCGGAAGCTTCATCGACTCTTCATCTTTTTTTCTTTCGGTGGGAAAGGGGGGAAGCCAGCTGATGTCTGCCGCGTTCATCCGACCTGACAGAGAGAAATCTCACGGCGGAGAGCTCTCAGCTTCCGACCGTCCTGGTGGGAAGGGGCTGACAAGTTGGGGAACATTAAATTATTCCGCTAGGTAATTAGTCTTGTGTATCCATAAGACTCTGAGCTGAAGACCCACAGCAGGGGTGGATGGGCGGGTGGATGGTTGGTGGGGGGGCGGTGGCGGGGAGCAGGGTTGTGTGTGAGCCACATGCTGTGAATGCCATTAGTTTCCTCAGAATTGCTTTTCAAAATCACAATACAATCAGTAACACTCATAATTCCTTCAGCTGCGCAGTCAGAAACCCGAAAAACGGCAAGCTAACGGCGCACCTGTCAAGGGAAATGAATGTAGCAGGCTTTATAAAGGCCAAGTAAATAGCTTTCTGTTGGGTTTTTTTTTTGTTTGTTTGTTTGTTTGTTTTCAATTTGGACAGGTGAGTCAGCTTCTCATGCAGACCCAACACTCTTTACATTAGCTATGGTCAGATAAACAGTTGTGGAGTGTAATAGTTATATTGGCTTTTGAGATAAATAAATAAAAATAAATAAATAAATAAAAACACGAATGGAAACCAGCAAAGCACTGGACTGTAGATTTCGAATTGAAGCATACATACCATTATTACAGATCCATTTAAGGTGTTCATGTAATGAGCACCTCATTACTTTGAAGATTTGTATCTAACATTTCAGTTATAATAAAATCAGCTTTTATTTGCAACATTATAATAATACAAGGAATGGCAGCTGCATTGCTTTCTTTTGTATTGTGGCGCGGTATAATTTAACATTTGTGACTGATAAATAGCTCTGATTTGATATAAAAAGCAAAGATTGAGGAGGAGGAAGAGGAGGAGGCACAGCAATCTTTGAATGAGCTAGAGTGTTGCAGCACAGCTTCTCAGTATTCCTGAGAGGAAACGCCTCGCTCGCTGACTGCAGTCCTCTTCCCCAACGCAGCGTGGTGTCATTTCAAGGTGAGGAAGATCTCTCTGACACCTGGGCGCCGCACAGCGCTCTGGGTGAAGAGAGCATTCGGGGCCAAATCTAATTTCACCCTGGTGTCTAATCACTCACTCTCACTGCTGGGGCCCCCCAATACCAGGACCTCCATCTTGTTTGGCTTCTTCTTCCTTTAAACAGACGTTGATCTCAGCTGGGGGCTCGCCAAAGCACATATTCACTTGATAATACAGGGTCAGCTTATCTGAGTCTTAGACGAATAGAGTGCTTGTCTCTGATACGTAAACTGTTATTGCAGTCATTATGTAGGTTACCGGTTCGCTGTGTGTGTGTGTGTGTGTGCATGCACAGTTACAGAGTTAAAAGGTTTGTTCATAAAACAGCTTATAAGTCAGTTTAGAAACTGATTTTTTTATTTTATTTTAGCCAAATTATGAATGAGCTATTGAAAAAAAAAAAAACTTCCAGAAATCTTCAGTTCTTCTGTTGTACTACAATGGTTGTGACAGGGTAATATCTGTTGTAATAAGCAAAAACTTCTCATGAAATCTCTTCTTCTTTTCCTTCTCCTCCTTCTCCTTTTCCTCCTTCTTGTCCTTCTCTTTCTTCTCCTTCTTTGTCTCCTTCTCCCTCTCCTCCTCCTCCTCCGTCACCCTGACTCTGACGGGAGTGGCAGCTCTCTCCGCTCCGCACAGCTGCTAGCGGTTGTTCTCCTGGGGGGAGTTGGGGGGGTTGGGGGGGGGGGGGCAGCGTATCGAAATTCCTCCCGCGCCGCCTCGCTGTCACGAGCCCGAACGTCTCAAATCTCCCGTCACCCGAAGGCGCCGCGCTAAAATAGCAAGTTGAATAAAACTTTCATTTCCACCGAGATGGATCTGTGTCTGGGACAACAGCCCCGCCGTCCTTCAGAGCAAAAAAATAAATGTGTGCTGGATAATAATCCCAGAGCCTCGTCGCCTGTCCTTGGTGTTTCAGCACAGGGCGAGTAATTCTGCTTCTCTGTGCTGGTGTATCGCGACAATTAAATGATAAGAGTTGTAGCGTTGGGTCTGATGTGCCATTGTTCTGCGTGTATTCACATGGAATTGCACAGTGTACGTTGCGCAGTATCTTAGCGTAGCATAGGTTAGAATTGCATTACATTACAGCCATTTAGCAGACGCTCTTATCCAGAGCGACTTACACGACTTACACTGCATCCATTTATACAGCTGGATATATACTGAAGCAATGCAGGTTAAGTACCTTGCTGAAGAGTACAGAGGCAGTGTTCTAACGGGGAATCGAACCTGTGACCAGTTCCTTGTCTGGTCTAGTATAGTGCGATGCGGACGCAATCACAGTTCCTAAGTGGCTGTGCGTATCTTCTGCTTCAAAGTCTGTGCTGCGTCAGCAGATACAGCATCGTGCATGTTTAAGCACCGCCCTCATTACCTCCTTAACGCAATTCTTTCTTGTTAAGTTCCCCGCTTAGAATGGCGACAACAGCCACCATGATAATTGATGACACTGTATAAAGACCAACGAGCACCCCGGGCCAAACTGAACACTTAGCGATGGCGTGTTTTCTGCTTTTGGATTATGTAGCTACCCGTGCCTCGAGGAGGGAGCGCGTCTTCAGGGACCGCACAGATATATTCATGGAGAGAAATGATTGGCTGATGTTTGCACATGACCCTGAAGTCGACACGCCTTTCATGGGATCGCTGGGTTGATGTGTTTCCTTCCACTGATCACATGATCAGACATGCGTTCGGACATTACGAACAATAAGCATTGATCATTTGATGCACCTGGGACGTGCATAGAAGGTTAGTTTCATGAATCCCACCATGGTTTTTCATAGGAATTTAAGAAAAGTAGAAAGAATTTAAAGAAAATTTTTCAAATGAGACCCATTGTTTCTGAAGGACAAACACACAAAACTCCCATGTTCAGATTGTATGCCAATGTTTAAAGATCAGAGTTATCTGTGGGCACACAGGGATTTGTTCTTGGCTTGAATTCAATCAATATTTCCCCCTAACATTTACTTTTTTGTCCATCACAAACAGTATTTTTTTTCCAGTTACTTTTTGGGATTATTAAACTCATAAAACTGTCCCTCCAAAAATGTGAACAATTGCATTTATATGCAAAGTTAAGGACAAATGCTGATTGAGTTCAGGCATACAGTTCAGTTAAATTTTCCTTCACAGTCCCTCCCTGTTTAGTGACATTGTTTCTGACAGATGAATGAAACAGAAAATGTTTGGATTTTATAGTTATTAGGCTATTCCCTTAATGGAATCAATCTCTCTCTGCCTGTCTCTCTCTCCCTCTCTCTCTCTCTCTCTCTCTCTCTCTCCCTCCCTCCCTCCCTCCCTCTCTCCCTTTCTCTTATTTATTCTGTGGAATATTCCTGGGAGATTTTGAGAGTTGGTCTTCTCGGTGAGACTCGGTGAGGTTTTCGAGCGGCGCAAGTTCAGCGGAGGAGTGAGCGGTTGTCGCGGTAATGGCTGGTGTTCTTGTCACACGGACAAATGATGCGGGTCTGCACCTTTCCCCGTTCGCGCGGGGGCAAACCGCTTGAACCCTGACAGAACCGACAGCCGAAGCCATGCATCTTCTGGACACGGCGTCAGAGCCCGGCCTTCCTTCCCGCGGCTCTGTGTGGAAGCAGAATCTGTCTTCAAAAACAATAGGTGACATTAATTATTGCGAGAAAGGCAACGCGCAGCACACGTGGGATGTGTGGTTATTCTAGTGTCACCCCCGGACGGGAGTGTGAAGTGACTAAGACTTTGTCCCACTTTGAATGTTCACTCCCTAATAGGTTCACCTCTCGGGCTCTTGAATGCAATATTCAAAAAGTCAGAGGTAGATATGCAAAGCTGATTGCTGGGAAATGGTTGAATAAGATTCCTCATTAGATAACTGAAATTGGTTTTTGGAGTAGGACTTAAAATGTGTTGGTGATCTTCCTGCAGGAATTGTATGGTAATGAGCCAAACAAAATCCATAGCCGGTACAGTGGATATGGGTCATAGACTGACATTTACTTAGCGTTTAATTGATGGTCATAGTCGCCAGAACCATTCGTTCAAGCAAATAGAGACAGGACAGACAAAGTATCAGCAGCTTATAAGACCTACTGGCACAACCGATAAATAATTATCAAAAATTCCATTTATGTAAATGTTGATATTAAATATCTAGTATAAAGTAGACAAGAATTGATTTTGTTTTTTCATAGGATGGTATTGTTATTAAACCATGCCTCTCAATTGCCCGTGGGGTTTATTATTTAAACTTAACAGTGTTTGTTTGTATCACACAATATTCCTTTAAATTTGCTATTTAGATTATATCTACTCAATTATCCGTCCTGTACATGTGTATCCATTTCAAAACATCTATCATTACATCTAGACAATAGATATCCTTACCTTCAAATGCAGACTAAAGACTCATCTCTTCAGGCTGCACCTCTCCCCACCCCTCCCTAGCCTATAGTTTAGCTCAATGTACCTAGTTAGGATAATATGATTACGTTAGATTATTTGGCAGGATTGTTTTTGCCTGATTAGGCAAATGTGATTCCAGTGCTAGTTTGTACTTGGTAGGATTGTTGTTTGCTGAACAGGGTACTCTACAGGGTTGGAGTCCTGATCGATGTGGTCACTTCTGGCACTACGATCTTTACTCACTCTAGTGTGTTTCTTTTGCACCTCTGCACCTTGACCTAATGCACTTGTTGTACGTCGCTCTGGATAAGAGCGTCTGCTAAATGCCTGCAATGTAATGTAATATCCTGCAACATAATAGACATAACTTTTTTCGGAACCAATTGAATTGTGAATTCTCTGTTTGTTCATGTTAGGAATTAATATTACAATTGCATTACAAGGTTTACAAAGGAAATGGATCCAAGAATGGGAAATCTAATAAGAAGAATACTTTTTTTCTGTAATCATCTGCC
Organism: Anguilla anguilla; assembly: GCF_013347855.1. Taxonomy (NCBI): domain Eukaryota; kingdom Metazoa; phylum Chordata; class Actinopteri; order Anguilliformes; family Anguillidae; genus Anguilla; species Anguilla anguilla. The sequence goes on from NC_049209.1 coordinate 33,840,719, forward strand.
AAATGTACACAGTAAAATTTCCAGTGTTAATAAAACTCTAATAGAGTACATATGAGTCAAATAGAGACCATATGGACCCTGTAAGCGTTGATTTAGCACTGAACATTTCTGTGTAATACAAGAATCAATATGTAAATATAGACATTAGCAAACAATCAATTAGCAAATATAGACTACTAGTGCTGGAAGTTGTGATAAATGATATTAGGCAGCTTTGATCATTTATCCTATTGTCAGACATAAATATGGCTAAACAGATTTATGAATATTAAATTTATATTTTAATGGAACTAAAACCGGTTTTCACCAACATATTTATTATTCTTGAGAGCGAGAGACAGTAATGCAAGGGCATGCTTTGAAACAATAAACAAAGCTTCACTATTCACACAGGATCCTGGTCAAAATAATAAACTAACACAACAAAGTAAAAATAAACAAAAAAGAAAAATAATAAAATGAAATCTTTACAGCAGAGCTTTCTGCTCTTAGGCTCTTTGACTCTCTGGTTCTCGACCTGGGAGATTCTCAATCTCCAGGGCTCTGTCCAAAACTGCTGACTTACCTACTGTATGTAAGTTGAGTAAATCAGAGGTGGGAAATACAGATTCAGAAAGTAAAAGTCCTCCCCAGGATTTAGCTACAATCGCCTGGATTTGCTAATTAGCTCTGTTTTTCAGAACTGATGAGTGAAATCAACTGGCTGATTTCATGGATAAAAAAACAAAACATTGCGGGACATTTACTTTCTGACCGCTGGACATTCCACCTCTGAATTCATCTACAGCAGGAGCGGGCAACCCTGATCCTGGGGAGCTGCAAGGTTTTGCTTGGTTTTGTTTTCACAACAACTACTTTCGACCCGAGAAACCAGGTGAGGTAAGTTAACCGCTTTAATCGGACGATCAAGTGCCGAGGAACGGCAAAAAGCAGCAGACGGACGCTGCGGATCTCCTGGACCTGGGCTGGCCCACCTCTGGTCTCCGGTTCTCCAGTATTCACACGTGGCTCTGCTTTGATCACTGGCGCCTTCGATTGCCGTACCGCAATCTTAAAAATGTCACACAATGCGGGGAGATCCGGAGTCATCTGAGCCCCTTTTTAAGCACATTCAAGTCTAATCATCCTCAGAAATGCTCAGTGACATTTACGTGACTTTGTTCTTTTGAAAAAATCTCTTTAAAAATGAGTATAGCGAGCTCTCATGATTCAATGACTTTACAATAACAAACTGATGAGTATGGCACTCCTAACAAAAGAAGACCTCCGCAGTACAGTCAAGGATATCGGTTGCCACCGCTATGAAATATATTGTATTAAACTTAGGCCTTGAAAATGTAAGATGACATGCTTTGCTTTCAACCTTGTGCTGCCAAAATGTTTCTTTTTGTTTAATTTACAGGTTTTTTTTTTTTTTTGGGGGGGGGGGGTGTTTGGTAAGAAGCATTTCTCAATAGTGAGTTCTCTTTTTAAAAACTCTTCACACAGTTAGCACGACAGCAGTCGTATGTGAACCAAAATGTGAATGATTTTTTCATTGCTTTGACACAAAATGCACTCAAAGACCACAGCTCACAGAATTCTTGAATTCATTTCTCACTGAATCTCAACCACCAGCAAAACTGTATGCATCTACAGCCAATTTTATATGTTTGCATACTCTTTTGAAAACTAATGCACAAAGTTCAAGTGGAAAGAAATGAGCTAAATCACAAATACCGTACTGAAATACACTCAAATCTTTAAAAAAAGTAGATATAATGATAATGGCGACAAATGCTGGAAAGAAAAAAAAACAGTTGATTGATGTTATATAAAGGAGACCAACCACTGCTGATTCCCATCTCAGGCCTACCTTTGTGTCTTTGTCATCTTTGGAATTATTATTATTATTATTATTATTTCTTTTTATTTATTTATTTATTTTTAATTTTTAAAGAATGAATCCAGCAAGAATCAATCAATCAATCAATGAAATTTTATTTGTATAGCGTATTTTACAGCAGTTATCACAGTACGCTTTATAGACAACCCTGGCCTAAACCCCCACAGGAGCTAGCCTAAGGCACCAGTGGCAAGAAATGGGGAGTGACCTAGAGAGGGAGAGATAGAGGAGTATGCATGCATGGTAGTACACAACAGAGAGAGCACACAATGATTTGCTACCCCAAAGACTGACATAAAATGTGCTGTAATGATACCTTTTGTCAGTATTTTTTGGTTATTGTGTTCTCATGAGAGAAACATACTATTGGTGTTTTTGATATAATTACTTCATTTTGAGATTTAAGCAGAGTTTTGGTAGTTTTGATGTGAAAATATATTTTGTGCCAAACTGCATACTGGTGCACAGCTGTTTGAATAGTTTTGAAAAACTCAGTTTTGAGAAATGCAAACAGCCAATTCAAAAACAAAACAATAATTGGTGTAGAGGCTTTCTTGACTTATATAATGTGTCATGTTGTGTATGTTGCTCAAAATCTATCTCAGCAAGAGTCCTTAAGAAAAATAAAAATAAGCAAATAATACTACAATCAAATGAAAATGTAAAGCATTTAATTAAATAGAATATGAAACATATTCATTTGAATTCTAGCACAATAAAATAAAAATATTATAAAGGTTTGTCATAAGCCATTTGAATGAAAAATAGAATATTTCAGAAAAGGTGAATTTTAGCTGTGTCAATACATGTACATTATTCAGCAGTAAGCTTCTGTTTTTTTTTTTTTTTTAACGTGAGAAAAAATATTCTTTCCTCCATGACTTCTGTTCTAAATAATTTCCATTGTTTTGTTAGTTCCAGGTGGTGAATATTTCATATTTATTTTATGTCACTGTAATCATCATATTCAATGTGCATTTATTTCACGGTCCAGAGTCTGACACGGTGATGCATACAATGTGAATATATCACATTTTGCATTTGTGTTTGTGTGTGTGTGTGTGTGTGCACGCATGTGTGCGTGTGTGTGTGTGTACGCGCGCGCATGTGTGTGTGTGTGTGCATGTGCGCACGTGTGTGAGTGTGTGTGTGTGTGAGGAATGTTGATCTGCAACTGAGGGATTCTCATTTACATTACAAAGGTATAACATTAGCTTGCCGACCTTCGCAGCCCACAAGAATATTGAATGTATTCTGCCCCTGTCACAGGTCCAATTTAAAAAATAAAAATTTAAGAATGCGTATTCAGTAGCTTCCTTTATTATCATTGTAAAAAGAAGAGCACAAAGCTCTCAGTCAACTGTTTTTCAGGACCATTATTCCACTCATTTGTTTTATTATTCTGAACTCAGACCAAGTAGGATGATGAATAAGAGATGGTCTCTTTACCTGCTAATTCTTTTTCACAAGTCTCAGTCATGATTTAGGACGTCTAACACACTTCTTTTCAAATGGCAGGATGAAGTTGTTTTAGATCCAGCGTCAAATTTTGTTGATCTTCACCCGCTCTATGTATTGCTTATGTTTTGTGAAAACAATTTTTTGTAGTTTCGGCTCTGTACTCCAGCACAATGGATTTGAAATGAAAGAGTGAATAGGAGATTAGACTGTCAGCTTTAATTACAGACATTTTGAGATATAGTCCCCCTTTTTTTTGTGGAGCGGACATAATTGGACAATTAGTTGCTCAGCTATTTCTTGGCCAGCTGTGTGTCTTAGAATAATAAGTTAATGCATAAGAAAGATAATGGATGGATAGATGGAATTTTTTACCCCCAAAAAAATTTTTATTTATTCATTTTTTTAAACGAAAATTCTTAGTTTAATGGTTAATTAGTTTTGGTTTTGCATCTAAATGAGTAATAAAACGTAATGCAGAAAACTACAAATATTTTTCGTGGACCTATTAGTCTCGTTAGCTGAACAGCAAATATGAATTAATGCAACTTATTTATGGTTGCTGTGCCAACATTAAAGGCAAGTCACTGAAGCTTAGAATCTGAGAATCTAAGAACTTAAGTTGAGCCAACTTAAAAAGTGCACTGTAATCAGGTACAATTTTCTAGTTGGAGGTTCTTTTTTATTACAGTGCATCCCTAACTTGCGTTAGCCCTTTAATGTTGCAGGTCTGAGAATCTTGTTAGCCAAGTCTGCAACCATTACTCCAATAAATCTGGGAGTGCACTTAAGTTTTCCTACATTCCAAGTCACCCTGGATATGCAGACCTGCTAAATGAAATGTCATTTTGTACCTGGTGTTTATTTTTAAAAGTACCTGTCATAATTTCAGCTTATGAAATGTTTGCACATTGTGTTTTTTTGCACACATCAGGGTTGCAGTAGTTTATAAGTAAGAATTATGTTTCTCCAATATTCAATTTTTTTCATACAATAAGAAACTATGATTTTGTTCATGCTATTTTGTCGATCAAGTTCCAGTGATTCTGTCACATTGTAAGTAAATGTGAGCATGATATTATTTAAATGTACAGAATAGAATCAAACCGTTAACAAGCCAGGACTAAGGCAATCATATCCCCGGTGTTTGGAACATGTCACACATTTTTCCATATTTTTTCTTACCAGCGTTTCTCCCTGTTGCATCATTTCCCCACATTATTTCTATAATATATACAATATATGGGGAGTTATTGCTTCTAAGGCTGAGCTTGCATTTATTTTCCAAGGCCTTTGTGCCCCCATACAACCCCCCCCCTCCCCACCACCCCCCGCCCCAAACCCAAACACCACCCCCCCTTCGCAGTACCCTCCTGCCTCTGGAGCTATTCTCTCGCGGAAAGTTTTATTTTTTATTTTTTTTGCTGCAATTCCCAAACAGTTTCCTCCTGCTATTAATCATGTATTGATACTTATGATTAATTTATATTCCTGTTGCAGACTCATTAATAGATAATAAGGCCTCTCAGTAAACGCTGGAGTGAAAGGTCAGGCTTTATTCCCGCCGTTCTTTCAAGGTCACGGTGAAATTGCTTTTGCCTGACGGCGGGTTGGACGTGTCAAAGCCGTGCCGCTGATGAGGATGGCGATAATATCAAGGGCAGACAACAGAATTTGGGATTCAGACGCAGCGTACCGACAGCCCCCCGAGCTGTCCTGTCACCCGGCTCGCTCGCCTACCCGCACTCATTCATAAAACATTCGCGGCGCATTCACTTGTTCACACGGCATTCACATCACATTCACTCTCTCACACAACATTTTACGCAAGCACAGTCGCTAGGGGTGTGCGCCGACCTTGCTCGCTCTGGTTTTGTTTGTGGTGAATTCATTATTTTTGTCATTAGACAGATATCGTCTACCTGCAAATGTTCTCTAACCATAATTATCAGAGCTCACTGTGCATGATTTTTTTTTTTTGTCTGGCTCTTGCTTGTGAATGTGCTATGAATTTATGTATTATGCAATGGCATGTAGCTTTAAAATGGAAAGTGCATTTTAGGTCACAGACTGTGCTCAGCTGCTTAGAGAGAAAATGGGTGGCGGAGTTACTGTACCTTCACTCATAGTACAAGCCCAGTGAGCAAAAGCCAGAATCTAGGCATCTAGTGGGGTGGAAAGCTAGGCTAACATAAACGGACTAGGTTAACCTCTATATAACTCATGTTTTTACCCAGATACAGCCAGTCTACATCCTAGTTGGCTCAACATCTTTCACTTTTCAACCAAATGTAACCTGGTTTCTCACCTAAATGCCTAGGACCTTGTTTCACCACATTTTCCCCACAAAATTGTCCACTGTGAAATGGGAAAAGTTTAGATGTGTTTTATTCGTTGGAAAATAATTGACTTTGAAAGGCATTCCTTTGTTCAGTGAAGTTCGACGTGATCATTAAACCTGTATGGGAGTGTTAGCAAATTACAGAGTACAGAGTTTCCGGGGCTCAAATGGACCTTTGAACCAGAGTTCCTTTTGTGTCGGTTAATGGTCAGAATCTGACTCTGAACCTAAGGTGCCAAACTCAGTGCACTGTACCTAAGTTGACAAACTCAGACCAATTGTCATTGGAATGGCTAACAGAAAAAGTTTCAAGAAAAAGTTGTACTTGTGAGGAGAGTTTCATGTGGAAGCACTGCTCAAACTCAAACGGTGACATTTGTGCTCAGATTACATGGACAAATGATGGCGTCTGTGTTAGCGCTCTGCTAACCTAGCTGTCTGGATACAGAGGCTCATTGGAATAATGAGACTGCTATCCGTTGTGAGGTAAATCCCTCCCACCCATAACATCTAAATATTTGTTAAGTTAGTTTTGTTTACTGTGCCAGAAATATCTTTGGTGCAGCAGGCAAAGCGTTCCTGCCAGGATCTAACTTTCTTCAAGTTCTGGAAAGGTTGCCATGGCTCCTGCCCTAACTGAAGCTAAATCAATGCATTTTGTCATCAATTCTGACTAATTAGAGTGCGTTACACTTTTTTTCTTTAGATACCCGTGCCATCTTAATTAATTTTCCTCAGCTCGATATCTAGTTAAAACATGATAACACTTCCTTAAATGTGTTGCTAGCAAGAATGAGGCACGTCGCAGAGTGATTGAATTTGTATTTATCCTGAGAATAGCCCCCCACTTCTGCAATCCGTGTCTTTTCTTTAAACTTTGTGTATCTTCTCTATTCAGCTGTCAAACTCATTCTGGCACTAAGTAAAAGTCATATTTTTAGACTGCTAATTCATAGAAAGAGTTTTAAACATTAAGACAATGGAAACGGTTGGCAGCACATCAACGTTCAATATGTTTTAATCAATTCCTGCATTCAGTAATTACTGTCTGTTTCTTACTTGTCACATCTCTTATTTTTTTAAATCAATTTTTAGCATACACATTTGAAGGCTGATGCATTTATCTTTGCTTTTCTGTATTTTTCTTGTGAAATATGGCGTATTTCATTGTGTTCTCAATGTTTTGTTTTATTTTTTATTAGGAATTCCACCTTAACCCTGTGCAAAAAAGCTGGAATCTAGTCACCTAGAGGGGTGTAATTCTAGGTTAAGAGATATTTTGATATAAACGTAATAGGTTACCCCAATATAGCTTGAACTTTACCCGGCTATAGATTGGCTGTGTCCTAGTTGGCTAGAAAGCATTCACTTTTCAACCAAATGTAGCCAGGTTTTCTCTTTAACGTGTAGAGGAGACGGTGTTTCACCGACTTTACACCACAAAAATGTTCACTGTGTAAATCTTTCAGGGTCAGGGCAAAGACCATTCCCTGGATTCAATCAGAAGTTGTGAACTGTGTCCAGTATTGGCTATCTATACAGTTATTTTTTTTTTGTTCCAAAATGCCACCTCCATGTGTCTCCTGCAGTAGGGAGCAGAATGCAAAGACAGGGAGAGAGAGGGAGGGGGGGGGGGGGTTGGATTGTACACAAGCTAACAGATGAAACACACATTCCACAGTCCTCTGTTAAATTAAAATCAAACACATGATGTTCCAGGACTGAGGAAGGAGACCAAATGCGAATCAGAATCCTCACACTTTTTTTCATCCTTTGTCCTCTCTTTCTTTCTTTCTTTCTTTTTTTTTCTTGCTGACACACAGAAATGTGGCTGAGCTCAAAGCCCATAATAACTACTCAGCTTGGAGGGAGGAGCTTTATCTAGATTCCTCTTTTGCCCCAGTTGGAAATTTACACTGGTTTATCATTCCAGAAAAGAAAGAATGGTATAAGATGGTATGGCAGTGCAACGGTTCATAATTGCAATGTGTCACACTGCACAAATCTCCTTTCTCTGGAATATGGTCAGGGGTCAGGCAACAGAATCATTCACTCTGACAAATTTCTTTTTAATTTTATTAACCTTTATTAATACAGTGTAGGCTGACTGAGCACACATGCTCTTTTGCAGCAGTGACCAGTGAATGCCCCACCCCCACCCACCCACCCCCGAGCAGCCGAATCTGCATGTGTTTGGATTGTGGGAGGAAACCCACGCAGGCGCGGGGAGAATATGCAAACTACACACAGAAAGGCCCCGTCCGGGACTCGAATCCAGGACTCGTCCGTGCTGTGAGGTGACAGTGCTACCCAATGCACCACCTTGCAGAATCATAAATCTTTCGAAGAGAGGTGACGAAAATCTATTTGGGGAGAAAACGAAGGTCCTGTGCCAAACGGGTTGAGCGGATGATGGTGATTACTGTCCCGTTCTAACGGACTGAAATACTGAGTAGTGAGCCTGGGAGTTTGCACAAACAGCGATGACTGTCACAACCGTGTGTGTGTCAGATTAGACCAAATTGCATTTACATCATGTACATTTTGGGAAAGAAAAAAAACCATGGCACTCTTTCATTGTTGTGTATGTGAGCGCTGGCAGTTTCCAGCAAACCGAATGAGCAATAACTCAGCGCCCAGTAATGTGTTTGTTCTCGCCAGGTTTTCTGCCAGGATTCTCTGTTCCTACCTGTGAAAAATATCCCTTTTGTTTTTGCTGAACCTCTCCCGGTTTTGTCCGTGTGTTAAACCGTGGCATTCCCTGTGGGAAGTTTTCTCATGTTCTCATGATTAAGAGCAACCGGGTCAGAAATTTCGCCCAAAGGTCAGGTTTTCAATCTGGCCATGACAGTGATGACTGTGGGTAGCAGCGTGGAAGAGAAGCGGTATAGGCTCCTAAGCCCTGGCTATCCATTAGTGTCCCCCTGTCGGGGACATGAGCCTCATAGTCACTAACCTTTGAAGAGTAGTTGTTTTGGAACGTTTATTATTATATTATTATTATTTGAATCCTAAGACAGTGTTCTAGAACTCCTTCGTCTTCAGTTCAATTACCAGTAGTGATTCTGACATCAGCATTGCAGTGTTCAGCTAAGGTTCTAATCACATATTTGTGATCTTACACCTTGAAGGATTAAACTGAAGAACCATATTTACTATGCTGAAATGTACACTACAAAGGACATTCAAAAAACAAAAAATATATTATTTTTGAAAATATTTGAAAACACCTTTTTATCACGTATGTATTATGTCAAAAAATTGAAATACTTAAACTTTTTTGTTTGTTTGGGTTTCAGGCAGGTAACTGCCAATAGTGTTACCCTGGGAGGGAGGGACCCGATTGATGAGACTGTTCTTTCCTTATCTTGCTTCTGTGACTCCTCCGATCAGTCGGAATCTGCGTAGTGGAGCCTGGATATTGCAAAAAATAAAATAAAATAAAAAAATCTACGGATCTATTAGCAAGGCATTCTAAATTAGGAGAAACAAATTGAAACTCTCCAAAAAAATGATGATAAAAAGCATTTAAGTGACATTAAATTTCCTTAATAATCAAAAATGAATTATTAAATTATAGTGAGTAAAGTGAGTGATCTATTATGGCTGGATACCGAGTGCAAGAACCTATTTGTTTTTTCATGTTTTATGACTTTATGTAAATCTTTCCCAATTTCCCCCCAGAAGAAAGTTAATATTTTATTTCCTTAATTTATTTAACTTCACTCAGAAATATTTATCCAGCCAACAGCCAACCAAAGCTTAGAGCAAGATCACTCGTGTTTACTCAGTGCGAACTCCTTCTTCGCGGTTTTTATCTTGTCAACACCAGGACCAGCGTCCTGCGGGAACACCTCTTTAACTAAACTACTCTACTGTACGGCACCATAACAAGCTATAATATACACCGCCACCGCCATGTTATGTCTTACACCGCGTGAGCACATTCTGAGACCTGTTTGTCTCCAATGACTGGGGCAGAGCAGGCCCGGTCAGCGAAGAAAAGACAAACAAGACTGACGGAAGCGGAGCGGCTGAGCGAACACGCAGGTGAACCTGGGCTCTGGAGGTCAGCGCTGCCCGCCTACCTGCCCGCGAGGAGCTCTGGCGGACAGGCTCCATCCCGGCGGCGTTTCCCCATTTGAGCCCGGAGCCCGCGTCAGGCGTCCTGCGAGAGATCCATCGAGAAAGCAATCAAAATCCGCCGCGCCCCTGCCGCACCAGGGCCAATCTATTTGCGTTCGCCCGGGGGTTTGGAGGCAGGAGAGGGGATGGCAAGCGCTCGACCGGCCTTGTCCGTGCTCGCACCTGTGACGCGCGCGCAAATGTGCCCTCTGCCTCCCGAGCCATAAGGCCGAGCTTACCGCCGCGTCGTCTAGCGTTCGCTCGGCTGGAACCCTTGCTTCTCTGTCCGCCTGTCATCCGTTTATATTTAATCCCGAATTTCGAAAAAAAAATGAAAATTCCGGAAAGTGTTACAGGGCAGAGGGCAGAGATGTTAAGGGCAGCGAAAGAACCACGGCATCCCGTTAGCATATTAAACTTGAAAAGAAAGCATCGGGTTCGGTTCAGCTGCTTTTATTTAAAGTGAGTCGCTGTGTGTTTGGGACAGCCGCGCAGCGCTGACGTAGCTGCGGATATCCTGCGCGGGGGCCCATTTTCGCTTCACCTTTGGCTTGCGTCATGTTAAAGAGTGAATTATAATAGCATAAACCACACCCCGATTCGACTGTGTGACTAATTCACCCCGTCCCTGATGAAGGCAGACAGGAACGCTGTGCATTAGGAGCTTGATATGATGTTAATTTACCCTGCGGTGATGGAGCAGTAGAATTGACTGGTGGATTATACGCATTTAAAGAGTATGTTTCTCTGGAATCGCTGTGTGCTGTCTGTCAGGAACCATTCTGCGGCTTGTGGTATTTAAAAAAAAAAACTGTTTACTTCAAATGTTCAGTTCAGATGGATCACATTAAAATACCTAAGTAAAAATAAATAATGATGATGATGATGATGATATTATTATTAGTATTATTATTATTATAGGTGCTGCATACTTGGAAGCTCATGTTGTCATCTGCAGCTGCTTTTCCCTTTATGTAGTCTTGCTGTTGTTTTTTTTTTAAAAGGGAAATAACGCTGATTCATGGTGAGTTAATCTCTTATAGAATACTTTCCCCAGTGATCTGAAAAAGTTCACATATACAGACACTCTAAAGTAGTCTCCTCTAGGGGGCAATAGCGAGGCATTTTTATTTTTTTTTGCTTTGCTTCCCGCAAGCAGGATTAATTAGATCTGCAGTTGGAGTCCTTGATCTCCAGTTTTTCCTCATTGCAGGGAGGATTGAGGCGGGCAGTGTCTTAGCGTGCCGCTGTGTTCCAACTACGGGATCAGCTCGTGAAGAAGTGTCTGATTCAATCTGTCACCAGTAAAGCAAACAGATACCCGAACAGCAGGCACCGCGGTTCTTTGATCTTCTTGAAAGACGGAAGATGGAGGATCGTCATTAATGCCGCAGCCCCCTTGGTTCTCCTGCTACTGCGGCTCATGGGTGCCCAGTTGCACGTCCCCTCAGCGTCTCATTTATTGAACAATTTCATGCATAACCTAATGGGAAAAAAACTGACATTTGTAGTTACACACTAATGAACCCAGCTCCATGGGCTATGCGGGATAACAAGTTGTTATTAATTATTTGCTTAAAAGGTGCCCTTATTCTGGGAGGCAAAGCGGCACTTACGTTTTAATTTATAATGCTTGGTATTTACTCAAGAAAGTGGGATTAAGGACCTCGCTCGAGGGCATGTTTCCGGTTCCAGTGACGTGAGTAACAGCGTGAGCACCTGCTTCTGAAGGTGATGTCACTCCACAAAGGGAACACGCGGATGTGACTGGTTCCCTTTGATCACGTCCTTGGCCTTTATTTCAACGGGGCTCCCTGTGGGACTCCAGTGAGGGAGGGGGGCCCCTGAAGCGTCATCCAAAATGGTGTATTATTATATTATTGTGGCGTATTACTCACACACAACGTGTGCTATGGCTGGCGGGAGATCAGCTTGCATTTAGCGCTTTACTATTGTTGTTCTGGCCTACAACAACAGAGGTGGAATGAACTCCCTATTCTGTCCCTGTTCTCTTGATGTTGTGTTTACATTTGCTGGTCTCTGAGTGTCATTAGCTGGGTCTGGCACCATTGCTCACATAAGTAATTAATGCACGTATGTTCCCTTTCACTTTAAATTGGCCTGCATAAGTTTACTGAAAGTTATTGGATGCGATGCGATGGATTGATCACATCCCTGAAGGCTCTCATTACAAAGGTTTAACTCCCGCGACACACCTAACACTATTACACGTAGAAACTGGGATGTAATCCTGCAACCTTCTGGTCACCAACCTATGACCCAACATGTCATACCACCGCTTGTGTTTCATATTCATTATCATTTTTTTTTTTAAATCAGCCATTATGTTAAACCTTTGTAATGTGATGCAAGGTTCAAGAAATTGAACCTTTGAGATAAAGCGAACGGGAACCTTGGACCTATTTACCTGAAAAAATGAGAGAATTCATTATCTTCTGAGAAATGTTTGCACGGATAAGGAAGTGGCGTAATACTCCACCGCTGACAGGTTCAGCCGGCCTCATCTCAGGCCCCCGAGGTGGGGGTATGGGGGGCGGGGGCATGGGGGATTAGCATAATTTGATGTGGGATCCCACGCTTATTACATTATTTTTAATTTGCTTAGCGGACACCGCCACTCAGGAACGTTTACACAGCTCACTTTTGCACACGGTGTCCATTTATAAAGCTCATTACCCTCTGAGGCAGGTCCGGAATGAAGTGTCCGGCTCAATGCAGTTTTAAAACCCGAGGTTCGAGCCTGTGGCTTCCTGCCTGTCAGTTCATTATGGATGGCAACAAATCCAAGTATTTAGTTCAATCAACATTAGTCCTTCATTTTTTGGGGGATTCTTGAAAAACACAGGTCAGTTAAAAAAATCATTAAAATGAACTCCCCAAAGTACTTTTGTGAGTAGAAGTTAAGGAGAAATGTGGCCTGAATCTCATCTCAAAAGCCTGGCTTGTCCTCTCGTTGCCTACAATATGGTTTCCCTCATTGAATCGCTCGACTGGAGCCTCCTCAGCACACCCCCTCGCTCATGTCGTACGTAAGCTGTCCTCTGGGGCGGAGCTCAGCGCTTTCTCATGGACCGGTGACACGTGGCGTCAATCCTGCCTCTGTCTCCAACCGCGTCCCTGAGAACGGGGGCGTCCGCGTCGACGGCATCCATAACCCCCGGCACTCTGAGGGGACGGGCCATCCCTCCTGGCCACTTAAGGGCCATCGCGGCCCGGCCCGCCGATCCCTCACGGTCCGGACGAGGCCGATCGTCGGTCTTTTAATAGCGGCCCCCTTCGCCGCGCGTCCGCTTTCATTCCCGAATAACTCCCAGAGTCAGCAGAGCCGCTCACACAGGCAATCCTTTAGCCCTGAAAGGTCATTACGTCTCCGCTCGCTCGCTAGCCTTCCATATTCACAGCCTTCCGGCTACAGAATTTGGTGGCAATGAGCCGCTAAATTTGTCGTAATAATAATAATAATAATTACTATTATTCTTATTATTATTATTGTTGTTGTTGTTGTTGCTATTGTAATTATCCTTCTTTAATTTGTTTATTTGGTATCTATTTTCTCTTGTTGCATTTTTACCAGTATATAGCATGAATTTCAATTTCATTTTCACATTTTATTTTTTTTTCATATTTGATATGATGCAGAATCAGTTTAGACTATGGTCGCAAAGGCAGAAGTCTTATGTGTAATTTTTCATTGCAGATGTGTCAAATCAGATGCAAGAGATACAACATCAACAATTTAAAGCCAGATTACAACCAGCCAGAGATATATAAAATGCAATAATATATAAATAATGGGGCAACGGATGCTAATGAAGCTTAATATATGCACTGTGTCATCTTTTCTTTCTGTCTTTGTTTACTTCAGTGTTCATAAACATGTTTATGCTCCCGCTTTAATTAAAGTGAGACAGCTGAGCTGGCATATACAGGAGCTGAGGCTGCGTTAATAATAACATTGTGTAACCCCACTAGTGTACTGTAAACACTGAATGTCATATTGTACAAACAAATGGAATTTATATGGCAGCATTAGCATTGAATCTCCGCTATTTTACGACAATCATGTCGGAGAAAAAAAAAGAAACTAATTTCTCGACATTATTAAGCCCTCAGTCATGGAGGGAGCATTACACAGCAGGTGGATTTCTCATCTGCTCAACGTCCCTCCCAGCCTTGCCACCCCCCCCCCCCCCAACCATATTCCTGTCCATATCAAAACTGAGTTTCTAAAAAATTATCCACACTCCTACAGTAAAATTCAAATATCAGGGGGAATAAAAGGACTGAAATAAGCATACTTAAACCCACAGTCAAAGGCGGCAGTGTGGTATAATGGGTAAGGAGCTGGTTTTGTGACCATAAAAGGTCACGGGTTCGATTCCCAGCTTCGGCACTGTCGTTGTACCCTTGAGCAAGGTACTTCACCTGCATTGCTTCAGTATATATCCAGCTGTATAAATGTATGCAATGTAAAAGCTATGTAAAAAAAAAAAAAGAAAAAGGTTGTGTACGTATGTCGCTTTGGATAAGAGCGTCTGCTAAATGCCTGTAACGTAATGTCAAAGAATATTATGTCCTCCTATCTCCAAATGTGGTGGGCCCAGGGGCAATGTCATGGCCACTGTTTTGTCACTCTCTGTTTTTGTTTCAGAGCCAGCCGCTGAGTATCAAGTTGGTCTATCAGGCTCCTCGGCCCATCCTGAAATTGCTCAGACTGGGTGCTGGGGGGCTGGACGTAGAGTGCAGCTATTCAGCAAACTTAGAACGATACTGTCAGCTGAAAGAGCAGTTCCCTAATCTTCACAGTGGCCACTAACTGATGTTACAGCCCCCAACTACGGTTCATATCGGACCAGTTGCACAGGACTCGTTATTGTCTGCATTTATTTGTCTTTTCTTTTCTTAGGTTTCATTAAAGATTTTTTTAAAAGTGGGATTTCATAACCACACAACTACATTAACAAACCAAGCAGTATAAACCGTGTGGCATATCCTGTTATTATTTATATTTTTACCTAAATTACCGCTATTCAGAAATAGACAGGCAGCAGCATGTGGTGGTCCGGACGACCGAACTGAGAGTTGAGCACAAACTCAGAAGAGATGCCGATTGCTGCACACAAGCAAGGTACTTATTTGCCATAAGGAAAGGTTGACAGGGTTACATGTAAATGCAGTATGTTTAATAGCCCCAGGCAATGGAGCTTGCTAAGCCAGCGAAGGGTTGAGACGCAGCTTTGGCCTTGGAGGGCGTCTTCGTAAACCACAGGTGACAGTGTCCAGATTGCACATTAGAACTCTGACAGAGCGCTAACCCTCATCGCCGTGGAGATCACACAAGAGCAGATCACCGTGCCAGAAAGGTATTACAGCACGTCTTACAAGGACATACTGAGGAGGGGATAAACACTGATTAACTTAAGGAGAGAGAAACTGAGAGCCTTCCAGGTCTAGCTGCCAAGGACCAAAATGCCTTTCATTTCTGCTGCTGATATAAAAGGGGGGGGTGGGCGGGGATTGCATATTTTTTCAGATTTTTAGCACTGTGTGCTCACGTGCCAACACACAAGCATCACTTGGATAGTCATGTATCGTGTATTCCTTTATATTTCACCGTTCAAGTTCAGTTATGTGCTTAAAACACAAGTTCAGTCTACGTGCCCAGTTAGGCGGGCGATCCCGGGACTCAGCACAAATTCAATTTGTCGGTGTTTCCGGAAATGGGGATAACGACACTGGCAGACACCGATATCCGAAATAGGGGGGTTGACCGAGGGGCTCCGGAGAGAGGCATATTTATCCTTTTAACCAAACCTAACCCCTCAACTTGCTCTCCCGGTTCCTGTAAGCCCTTTCTGAAAAGGGCGTGGCAGACGGCGACAGATTGCTCGATAATTGCGCGTCCTCCCCCCGTGGGGGCCATCTGTCTGAGTCGCGGGGCTGGCGTGCTAATCTGGCCCTCCAAGTGCCGGAGTCTCCAGGTGACGGCGAGGCGAGGGAGGGGCCAACACCTGTTACCCCCGAGCAGCCGGGGGGGGGGGGGGGGGGAGTGGTTGGGGGGAGGTGTGATCAATCATCGGCTCATTACGGGCCCCCGCGTGCTGAGTGGCCCGAGGTCTTCGTCAGCCCGCAGCTGGACTGAGAAACGAGGCTCTTGTGCAACCAGGTTGTCTGCGTGCGGTTTGCGTGCCGAAGCACGGATGCCAGTGTCAAGTTTGAATTTGACCCATTTGCAAATCCTCCTTCTTTGTGCAGGTTTTGTTCTCGAACATTGACATAGCTGATTTGTCTTCTAACAAGGATGCAAGTTTTTTTTTAAAGCATTGTTTGGCATAATGATTTTTTTTTTCTTTGACAGGACGTACTCCTCCTTGGGCAAACTAAAAAATATACTTCTAAAGTGAAGGACACAGCACACTGATTGCTTTGAATAGAGACTTCTTGGTTTAAATAGTTCTGTCTTGTGTTTAAATTAAAATCTACAAAGCAGATGAAATTGGCATATCTTCCTATTTTCTACAACTGATTCAGTTATGACTTTGGACACCGTTTTGTAATTTCACAATTTTCAATACTGCACTCAACTGACTATTTATTTTGTTTACTAATTGTTCATGGCACACAGTGGGTTAAGACCTGTGTGCCTTCAGATCAAAAGAACAAGGACTATCTTCTTCGCCCTTACAATAAAGTAGTTCATATCCGTTTGTATTGCATTAACTGTATTGTATTTGATGTTTTGGTCATGTCTATGTTTGAATGTTAGAAGTCCACAATGGAAATAAGCCTGCTGGCTTTCTTGTGTTTCTATCCTCAACTATTTTTAAAGGCTTGCTGTCTGCTGTACAGTCTTTATGAAATCTCGTTTTTAAATTGTCAAATAAATGCATTCATTCATTCATTCATTCAGTGACTTTCTGGAAATATATGCATTAGCCATTTTATTTTATGTGGATTCATTTTGTCTGCCTTTATTTATCTTTTTTTAAATCTTTTTTTTTGCAGAATCCCCAGAGATAATCTCCTCCCGGCATGTACAAAGAGCAGAGCCATGTTGCTCCTCTCTGCTCAGCCAATGAGACGTGGACGATAATCCCTAAAAAACAAAGAGCAATTCCATTCGCCCTCCTTCTCCACTCCACTCCACTCCGCGTGCTCACACTAATCAGACACGCTAATGAACGAAAGTGGGTGTGGGAGCATCCATACATCCATCGTTTTTGCTGGCTCTCCTGTGTGTTCATTTTCTTCTTGTCCATTCTTCTAAAAAATAGAAGATGGGCTCCCTACAGGTTTTTTTTTAATAGTACATACAGTAGCCTTTTTTTAAAATCCCGTTTTCTCACAAATTGGAATGCCCAGTCTGTGCGCATTTTTTGCTGATTACTGCAACTTGCTGCGTTCGTGCGGGAGGCCAAAGACCAGCACGCTCACCATGTGATGTCAAGGCCATGTTTCATTTATTTATTGTTCATTTATTTTTACTTCACAGTCCAAAAGTTAAGTAGAGCTGGTACAAACACTGTGCTCTGTTCTCAGGATGCTAAAAGCCCCGTGCTTGCACAAACACAGCTGTTGCATGGGTGGATCAATATTCTGGAAGGGTGCTGAGAGACACAAGGACATTTGCACCTGCCAAGTGAAAATGCTCGGCGTTATATCAACACTGATAGAGTACTTTTAACTAACAGAGTGCGTCGGATCCCTGTTTCACTCATATAAACTCTGTCAGAGTTGATTTAACTCTGAGAATTATGCTGTGTTGGTTTGTATCTTCATCCTGGTTTTCTAGTGGCATGCGCTGAGTGAGAATATGGGTTGTTTGGGGCTGTGGATTGTTGGAGACTTATGGTGCCATGACATTTTAACAGATTTAAGGGGCCTGTAAATTATCCTACCACAAACCTGATCTTCCTGCGGAGATTGCCATGCGCTGCAAAACCACAGCCTTTGATAGAGGGAGGTTATGAGAAAAAAAAACTGTTTTTAAATAATATTTCATATTAATAGTCATCATGATAAAATTATTGTATGTTTATTTAACAGTTTATTTTTCAGGCTATACTCACAAAAAAGGTATATTCAGTCAAGTGCAGAATGATTGGCCTTGGCTGTTGAGTTGTATTGTATGCTCAAAAAAGTTATTATTTTATACTAATGCGATTGTTCAGAGAAACGTGCTTTTAACAAGTGATCATTTTATTTATTTTCTAAAAAGGCAGGAGTAAAAATGATTGAAATCCCTGTTCTCATTATATAAAACAACCTCCTTTCACAAGTATAAAACTACCAAATGATCATCTGTAATGTTTTATGAGATTAGTGATCTTTTTTTTTGGCATTCCTTTCAAAATCCTTCATTCTGTGCCTCTTGATGACCATCTTGACAGAGTCGGCTTTTGCAAAACAGTAATGTCACGGTCAGCTTACAATTCCTTGGGTGATTCTGACATAAACTTGGCATTACTGGCTCGCAAAAATAGACCTCCTGCATAGATGAATGACAGTAATTTTTTATAAAGATGTGATTATTTTATCAGCATAGAAGATTGAGACGGTGCAGGGTAGTTTTCTATTTCATTTTTTTTTACCACAGGGCTTGACAAAAAAAGGCTATTAATCTCCTGTTGGCAGGAGACTGAATTTCATGCGAGCAAATATGTGCAGACAAACCGAGGGCTCCAGCAATAAGCCACAGACAACCTTCTGACTGGGAACCAGCCACGGCCAATAATGAGATTCTCTGCAGGGGTACTGGCCAATGTCAGCTCTGAAAGCCCGGATTAAGCGCGAGACCTTGGAGCCCGTACCCACACTGTAGAGTAAGTGCTTTAACAGAATGAGCCACCCGGCAGCCTCTAGAGGTAGAGTTTTCAAGGTTTAATAAAAGTGCTTATGCATATGTGCATTTACCTGTAATCTCTCATTTACTCCCAAAACAAAAACCAGTATAAATGTCTTCAGCGACGTTTCCTTGCTGAACGCAGGCAAACGGGCAGTAATGTGTCAGGTGTCATGGATTTTCCCTGGGGCAGAAACGCATTAACAGCAGGAATTCTAGACTCGTCTTTTTGACTGTTCTTTACTTTTTTAGCTTTCTCTACACATTTGTTTTTTTTTGTGCTTTTTTCTTTGTCCCCCCCACCCCACCTCCCACATGAAAAAACATGACTCACAGGGAATTTCAGGCTATTGACTTTGATGCCATTTCAAATTCAGAACTGCAAAAAAATAAAAATAAATAAATAAAAATACTTTCAACATTTATTATTAGATTTAATCCGCAAGCCTTTGATGTTATTTGACTCCAAAATCTCTGCTGACTTCTGCCCATTGCTTTTCATGCAAAACACATTGGAATTCTCCCCGTGATGCACAACAGTTTATGGCTTTTCAAAGAAAATCAATGCATTTCCAGAAAGATTGCCTCACGGTGGCTGGCAGACAAGCTCCTTGTTATCGCTGATGTAAAATGTGAGCAAAAAATGAAAATATATTACAGAGGCAGGAGCAACAGGTCAGTCTAAGGACAAATGAAGTTCCAGGGATAAGTAAAGGAAAACATGGAAAATAAGGGCAACAAAATTGTTCAGGTAAAAAAGTGTCCTCAATGTAACGTGTCACAAACTTGGTTTTCGACATTGTTAATCTCTATTCTCGCTGTTTTCTTTCTTTCTATCTCTACTGAGTGATTTTACTCAATTATATGTGAAATACCTCTGGTCTCTTTTTTCCCATTATTGATAAAGAATTCAGTGTGGGAAAAGTTGACAGCATTTTGCAAAAGGATGCCAAAGGCACTGAAAAGCAGGTATATTTTTTTTGGAAAACCAATGTACCAAGAAAAAAATAAAACGAGGAATTATCTTTGAGAGCTATATACCATAGTTGTATCCAGAAACCAATGATCGAACTAAAGTATATACCTACAAAATGTACTCCATGTGTACTTCATTTGTGTTCATGTGTTCATTTGTTTTACTGTAAATTACCAATTCTTGACTACTGTATTTCAAATAATAATAACATGTGTTGAAAAACAAGTAAAAATCAAACCTGTGTGTTTGTGCATGTGCGTGCATGTGAGTGTGTCTGTGTTTGTCTGTTTATGTGTGTTTGTATGTGTGGCTGCATGTATGCGTGCGTGTGTGTGCGTGTGTGCGTGTGTGTGTGTGTGTGCATGCATGTGTGTGTCATTTTAAGCAGTTATTTAACTTATATTTTCATAAGGCCACTTTGTTAAATTAGCAGTGAAATGAAGTAGGTAGTTGGGAGAGTAAGGTCATAGTTATATAAAATAGTTTGCCATTTGGCACTCCATAAATTATGTAAATAGAACATTAGGTATTCCTTATAAGTACATAACAAGGCAACACATTACATTGAATGTGTGCACTGAAAAAACAACTTTCTTGCAATCGCTTTGAAAACAACATGAAGCATCATTCTCTCGACTGCAACTGCCAGTTAGCAAAATTACAATATAATAATAACATATATTTAGAAAATATACATCTCTAAAAATGTGATATTATTCATGAAAATGTCTCTGATTCACTAAGGCTAATAAATGAAATTTCAAATGTGAATTTTGCGAATGTATGTAGTCATTTCCTTGAGCTATAAATCAGTAATAAATATCATCCGGTTGTATGGAAGTTTCCACATTAACACACCCCCCGACGATGAGGGAGATGAACAGTAGGGTTTGTCTGCAGTTTATCACTTTTATTGATTCCCACTGACATGCTTTATTGGAGTATTAATTAGATCCATTCTGTGGGGAGGATATAAAGCTTGTACTTACTCAATCATGTTAATGTTTCTGAGCAAGAGATTGGGGTGGCAAGCAACAATTATAAGATCATTTGTCCTTTCATTTGAAAAAAAAAAAAACCCTTTTTGTGTTTATTTGGCCTCTACAAAAGAGGCGCTGAATTTCTTATGCAGAAGATCATTTAAAATTACTCTGATACAGTGATAAGACCCGTAACCAAAGTCAACAGGAAATGCCACCGAAAATCATTTCCTTGAGACGATGCGTGCTAGAAGAGTTGTGTTTTGGCATAAACCACTTCCGATTGGTTAAAGTCCCCGAGGTCATTATTAATTCATAGCAAATTGCCTGGTATTCAACTCCATAACTTAATTAGACTATAAAGACTACAGTATAGCTTTCAGAGCAAGCTTATTTGAACAGGTTTCAGGTGAATGAAGATGAAATTTGATATGTTCAGACTCTGAACCTGGACTCAGAACCTATTCAGTTCAGTTCCAAAGGTAAACTTCCACGTGGCATTTCCTTCACTTCCGTCCATATGCATATTAATGAATCGGGCTTTATTTCTGTCTATCTATTGTGGCGTGGATCGGGGCATGCCCCCGCAGTGCCCCTCCCAGCCGGATGGTCATCAGCTCAAACCTACCACTAGGCTCGCAGTTCAGGACCCAGGACAGCACCACTCTGCGAAGCCCAGCCACAGGACCCTGGAGAGCGGCAACCGGGAAATTCCCCAACTCCCTCATTGGCATTCATCACACCTGAAGTCAATGAGGCCACACAGCTGCCGCTACTCCAGGGAAACGAGCTGGGAGCTTAAGAGGAGGCCTTTGTCTCCCTTGAGCAGAGGGGGTTTTCGGGCGAGAACAGAGCGGCAAAATATCTGTTTGTAAATTTGCACTTGTTTTGCAGAGCCAGCGGAGACGCGGGACCACATCCCTCTTCGCGCTTCAAAGAGGGATCCCCTAAGCTGTCTCCGGGTCATCACTACTTTAATTTCAGTTATTTTACTTTACTTTAATTTAATTTAAAGAAGAAACTTTTGTTGTTGAGTACGGCTTTGTTTTGCGTGCTTAATTTGGTTTGATTAAAGAGCCCTGTTGGGCTATTTTTCCCCAAACCTCCGGTCTGTGTATTTCTGTGCCGCCCCGCCTGCACCGTCACACCCAGTACGGTGCCACACTATCTATCTATCTATCTATCTATCTATCTATCTATCATATTAAGTTCTGCTGCCATGTATAATTTATTGCAGTGACATTATTAAAAAACAACTGCATGAGTGCTATATATTGCAACAGATTAATACTGTAAATGGTTAGTTAGTTATCATAATACTAATAATGTAATACTCCTGATTTATTCTGCAGTGAAAGAAAGATTTGTTTTATCTTGGTTGTGTACAGTAAATGGCTCAGTGTTAAATCAATTCTCATTTAGTGTAGCCTATTTCATTCTGTTAGAGTACACTTGATCCCTACTGGCTCTGTTAGAGTTAAATTAACACCCAGGATTAGACTGGGCATTCCACTGAATCAATTAGCATTCAACTTAATTTAATTTGGATGGGTTTGTGTTTGTAAACATATGGGGTAATGTTTAAGGATCATGACTTATGACTTATATATAATATATATGACTTATAAGCTCAGCTCCTGGATTCTGTATTGACGGGGCACTTTGAACGAAGCTACTTAATTTAGAGTATTAGCTTATTTGACGGGGACAATGCACATTAATAACATGTCTGTAAATGTGCCAGGGTCTTCTCTTGTCCCTAAACTACATGTTTTAGCTGTGGAAGGAAACCCGGAGGGAACCCACGCAAACCCTGGGAGAACCTGCAAACTCTGCCTGGCATTGAACCTAGGACCTCCATTCACCTGCTCTCCAGATAACATGTAGACAAGGAAAGTACAAACCAGAACATTTATTACAAGGATCTCTAATCCATCCATAGCACATACAAGCAAAGGAGTTTTTCCACGTTATCTTTTTCCCCTTCTGGACCTATATAGGTGTCCATTTACAGTACGTGGTCTATCCCCACCCCACTTCCCACCTCCCACAGTTGCCTCAAATCAACATCCCCTAATTCATTTAAAGGCGTCATGTCTCCATTTAGAGATCGTGTCAAAATTGTGGGCAAGGGACCTGTAAAAATCTCAGACACATACAAGCCCCGTCCATAACAAACCATAAGAAGAGACACATAAAAACATCAAAATGTAACCTACAACCTCAAAAAGATCCACAAAAACCTCTGACTCATACAGAACATATCAAAAACAAACCCTATGAAGACACAAATAAAAACATGAAATCATACCAAAAAGAACTCTGACACATACAGAACACATCCATATCAACCCCTTAGAAGAGACATGTGCAAGCATCAAAATGTAACCCATAACCACAAAAAGACCCAAAAAGACCTGGCTCATACAGAGGATATCCATCAACCCTACGAAGATACAAATACGAACATAAAAACATACCTTAAAATCATAAAAAAGACCCCCCCCCCCCCAAAAAAAAAAAAAAAAAAAAAAAAAATCTGACATATACAGAACACATCCAGAACAACCCCTACAAGGACACAAACAAAAACTTGAAAACAAACCGTAAACCACAAAAAGACCCACAAAAACCTCTGACAGGCTCAGAGGTTCAGAACACATTCATACCAAACCCTTAGAAGAAACATGTAAAAACATCAAAATATAACCTAAAACCATAAAAAGCACAAAGGCGAGAGTACTATGGGAAGGGGGAAGGAAGGGATCTACAGTAAGTAGAGAACTGCAGTCTGAAGAGGAGGGTCTTCAGTCTGCATCAGAAAAAATTTCTAATGACTGAATTTTAATTATTTGTATTTTAGTATGTTTTCAAAGTATGTTTTTATGCACCAGTGAGTTCTTGCAAGCTTGCTACTAATGTAATTACAAGCTTATTACACTGATACACATTCAGCATAATATTTAGCTGCAAAATAACCCTGATGTACAATTTTCGAGCTTCAATCCTTGGTCAATCCACCTTCATAGGGAAGAATGTATTTGAATCTGAAGTCCATTCTCAAGATAAAATCTTTCATATTTACGCAAAAACTGATCAGTGAGGAACTTTCTCTTTCTGACGGGCGTCAGATGCCTTTCTGACGCCTGTGTTTGCACTTTCATGAGTGTTAATACCTGTGCAAATAAATTGGGAAAGCAGGAAGAGAGAAAGACGAGACAAAGAAGATGAGATAGACAAACTCCTCTGAGATTTTGTATATGTAAGACAACGTTTTTTAAAAATGCAAGTGCTTTCAAGTGGTGCAATTTTAAACTCGACAGACAAACTCAGTGCTGGTGTGTGTATGTGTGCATGGCTTGTTTGAGTGTATGTGTCTGTGTGTGAGTGTGCATGTGTGTGTGAGTGTGTGAGAGAAAGAGAGATTGTAAGTGTGTGCGCGTGTGTGTGTGAGAGAGAGAGAGAAGGAGAGAGAGATTGTGAGCATGTTCTTGTGTGTGTGTGTGTGTGTGTGTGAGAGAGAGAGAGAGCGAGAGTGAGAGAGAGATTGTAAGCATGCTTATGCATGTGTGTGTATGCGTATGTGTGTATATATGTGTGTGTGTGTGTGTGTGTGTGTGTGTGTGTATGTTCGGTAGCATCAACGGACTGCCTCGAATGCAGAAAGAAACGAGTGTTGAGCCGTGAATGTGAAACGGGGCTGCACAGCTCCTCTGTAATGCTAATCGCTTTGGCTCCTTTGTATGGTAATCACCTCGCATTCATCTCTCTCCGTTTGTTTAGAAAAAGGTGCTTTCTTTGCACTGCACTCTTCCAACGGGCTAAGGAGACGCCAACTGTCAGGTGCAGTGCGGTGGACAGAGCAGGGGTAACGCGATTTTGAGTGACAGAGTTAGTTTAAAACGCATTAATTGGCAATCGTTCCATTGTACTGAGCCTCGATCCTATCATTAGTGCAAATATTAAATAAAAGAATGTGCCTTACATTTAATACTCGCAAAATTAGAATCTTATTGTGGTAATGAATATATTATATTCCGTGTGTCTCCAATTAAAAATGTAACTAACGATGTGACGGCTGCGCTGTTTTATTTTCAGTTTTACATCATTTCCTGTCAGTTACTTTAAAACTTAAGTTAAACTTTAAAAACTAACATTACAAATGGACTGCACATTGAGGTCAGCAGTTGGCCCACCTTGTCCACACAAACATTAGCCAGTCTCACAGTCTCATCCTACATGCATCAGTGTCACACAACAGTTAAAAAAATTATAATTATATATATATATATATAATTATGTAATTTACTGGCCATGATTTAGATTTAAATACTCATCTATATATATATATATATATATATATATAGATGAGTATATAAATCTAAACCATGGCCAGTAAATTACAGCTTGAGAGTGATGTGTACAATAATAATTTCCATTTTCCTTACAATCAGCATTAAGCTAATGGCGTTCCCACATTGCACTTGGCTTTTTTGTACTGGAAGAAACGGGCGAATCCATTGGGCCAGGAGCAACACTTGAAGCACGAGTCATCCTCCTGAAAATGAGTTAAGAGGGAGAAGAAGAACAATGAGGGGAATCTGTGCAGAGAGATCCAGAATAAAACCCCTGCCATCACCTTTGAACGTCTTTTGTGTGTTAGACAGGTCATTAAACTTGCACAACACAGTGCTTGCTCAAGTCATTGAGATGCAGATGTTACTGTCCCTTATAACATCTCATTCGCCCCCCTCTTTTTTCCTGTTCAACTCAAACTAGATCTGGCAGAACAAAATTACTAGTCAAGTGGAGACTGAATTGAAGCCAGTTATGAGGATTACAGTATGTTTCGACAGTATATTTTATTATATGTCCCAAGGCTGAAGTGCTAAGCCATTACTTGATTATTTGGAGTGCTGAACTTCTCTGGGTCTGCCAAACGACTATTGGCTTTGACATGCAAGTGCTGACTCCATCAATCTCATGGCTATTGCTTAAATGAGACTGATATGTTACAACTCTGACATATCACATACCAGAACTGAAATTTTCTATTCCCAAAATTCAATGTGCTGTCTGTATGTAAAAAAATGTTTGGTTCTTTCAATGAAGTGTATTGGAACCACTGATTTAGGAATAGAGATTTGGTCCAATAAAACCAAAGGTAAAATAAATGTTTAGTTTTGTTGTTGTCAGTTAAAGGAAAAATAATCACTCAAGCACATCACATAGCTGGTATAGAATGCCATACTACAGGATAGGTACTGTTGTCATTCATAACATTTACAGAGATTATAACCAATTTATGAGCCAGATTTTTGTCAGTTCACAGCACTGCCTTTCGGTTTTGTGTTAAAACAGTATGTTGATGTACATTAGCATTATATTTAACAACATGTCCCCTATTTACAGTATAAAAATAAATGAATGGCTGGATCCATCTTCATGTAAGGTGACACTTGCAACACCTTCATAGGTGTCACAAGTAAGGAATGCAAAGCCTGTGATGCTAATCAGCCCTACGAGGTTATAAATATAGAACTAGTTCTTAAAAATGAACTTGAAAAAATTCTCAAATCCAGAAGCTTTGAGAAGCAATTCAGAGAAAGTTATAAATGATGCATACGTATTAGTGAGTAAATTTTGTTTTCTCTAAGTGTACTCATTGTATTAGTAGTAAAGACCAACTTAAATAAGAATCAAGTGTCATGCTGTAACTCACATAAACTGTTATTACCTCTCCTCCTCAACCACTCCCTCCTCCACCCCCCTCCTCTCTCACTGCAGATGACTTTGTGACCTGTACTGCTTTGACATGAAACTAGCAGACATTTGCAGTTCCTTTGCACAATCTCCACCCAGTCCTCTAGCCTCCTCCCCATTAACACCAACCCCAGCCTACTCTCTCTCTGTGTATTCTCTCTCTTTACAGACGCTGATGTCACAGTACTTCGGCTGGCTCACCGACTGAACACCTGTTCACTGGACCCAATTGATGCGACTCAACTGTTTCTCTCCTTTTCCCCCTCTGCCAAACAGGTCTGTTCAGGCATATCAGCCTGCCTTGTGACATTTCATCCTGGCTGAACAGCTGACACCTGAAGCTTAGCCTGGCCAATACTCAGCTGCTCTACTATACATCCCTCCCAAGTCCTCTCTTCTCTAGGATCTCCCCACCGCCCTGGACGACATCATAGGGACTGCCATCCAGACTGCCATGAAACGTGAAGTGACACACGACAGCTAGCTGGCCTTTGCTGACAACAAGATTGTCAGCAGGAAAAATGAAAATTTAAGTTTATTTGGGAAATCTCTCAAATATTTGCATTTATTCCAGTTATATTCTTGCAGGGGTACGTACACAGTTCATGGACCCCACATTTTTTTTATTTGCAACACCATGTTGCCACCAAGGGGCAGTGTCTCATCCCTGAGGACGTAAGTTTAGAAGATTTATTTTTTGCAGTCTGTCTCACAAGACCTTTGATAAACCTCAGCATTCAGCCTTCCTGTACCTCTGCCCTGTCCCTATATCTTCTGACTTTTGAGCAATGAGGAATTAATGAGAACATTTTTCTTTTTTTTTTTTTTATAATTATTTTCTCAGAGGCAGGAAGTTTCCCCCTGCCTGTTTCCATTCTAATGGACTTTGATGGCAGAGAGTTCTTTTGAAGAGCTGATCAAAGAAGGGCAGGCTTTGATGCTTCGCTGAGTCTCCCCTTCAGAAATCCAGAGACACTATTAGTCCACAAATCTGCTCTATTCACATCATCCTCCAGCTGCAGGAGCAAAGTTTTTTTTTTTTTTTTTTTTTTTTACAAACACTATGGCAATACAAATGAGGACTAATCACAATTCCTACAGTCACAATTAACATGGCTTTGTCAACCTCTAAAATTCAATTGAGAATTTGTTGATTTCCCAGTTTAAATACAAAACTTTTTTTTATAATTATGATTAAATTGTTTATAAAGTTTTGAATTTTGAATGAGAAAGTTATGCACACTTACTAAATCTTGGAAAAAGCCATTCCAGTGCTAAATAATAAACGTTGAAATCCACAAACTTTCATGCACTTTCTTCACTCAAAAAGAAAAGAAAAAATTTTTGCTTCAATGAGTAAGTACAAACCTTGAGTGTAAGAGTGAAGCTTTGCTTGAACACGACTAGACCCAATATGTCATTACACAGTATTCCTGCCACCATTCTGCAGATCTCAATGCGAAATGTACACTTTTCACAAAAATACAAAAGCAGGCTCTGCAGAGTCACTGTTATGTCATTGTAATTGTAAACCAGATGGTGTATGTTGAAATTGTAAAAGTTTCAAAGCAGTTTTATCCTTGAAAATGTTTTTTTCTTTTGTTGAAAAAGCTAATATAGAAGTAAATGGCTGTGATCATGGGGGGGGGGGGGGGGGGGAAATGAGCCAACAATGTCTCGCCACTTCAGAAAGCTGGCCTGACAAGAAGGAAAAAATAAAAGTAAATCTCAAATTATATATGGTATTTTATAGAAAACATTTAAGTCCGGTTTTTTTCTGCCAGATGAGAGACCTTTTTTTGTCAAAATTATCCATCTGTCAAAGTGTTACATGTGGTGGAATCTGAACACTGGTTGGTCAATTTTGAGGATATAGTTTACTCATTGACCTTTTTCCCAGCCACCACCGTAGAACTGAACTGACCAGCGAAGTGGCAGTACATTTAGGAAAGGTATGTGGTGTAATTCACAAGAAATATGTGATCCAAACACACCGTCTGGACAGTTGCTCTCCTGGACACACACTGTTTAGGCCTTTCTTGGGCATTTGCCTAGCTGTGGCTGGTCTGAAATAATTCTGATGCTTTGAATTTTTTGTGTGACTAATACATGAAAACAGTGTATCACGACCAGTCATTTTAACAGCTTTTCTAACAACAGAGCAGCATAAATATTCCAGCTTGTCTCAATTAGGGACATTTCCTTTTTTCTGTTTTCCAGCCCTTCCACTAGCACAAGACAAGAATTGACTGAAGCGAAAGACAATGATTGTGTTTAAATCGAGTAATGTTGTACTTGCCTGAATGCTTTAGTGAATTTTAATTTAGTGAGCTCCCCTACCCACCCCACCCGAGTAGGTACTGTGGTAGGTATTGTGGTATTAATACTGAGCATACAAAGGTGAAAGGTCAGTACCCCCCTATACAGTACAACATATATCAGGAATAAATGTTGCATAATCAACTTCTAGGTCACTTGGCCTTCTAAAACCCATCAACTGTGAATGAGGAACTTCTCTGTGGTATGGAGAATGGTTATATATCCTTACTTATGAGGATTATCATGGATCACGTTTAATCCCCTACATATCTAAGCTGAAAGGTTGAGCAATTTTTTTTTCTACAGTGAAGCTGTGTGACCGCGAACAAGCAAAGCAATTTCACTCTGCATTCAGTATGAAATTCAATTGTGCCATATATCTCCCAGCTACGGCTCTGAACAAGTGACTAACAGCAGGATGGCGAGTTCAATCACCAATGTGTGAAAGCTGCCGCTCTGAAAAACTGCTGTTGAGTGATGAGTTCATTGATGTAAAGCCTTAGTGGACGTAACGGACATTGTGTGGTTATTGCAACTGGCCCGATTTCTGTTCCAGTCCGTTTGCTATGGAACTAGTGATTCCTACAGAACTATTTGGGAAGCTTTTGCGTGAAGTTTCACTAGCTGATTCCATAAAATTATACATTATTAAAGCATACGAAATAGCTATAATTAATGAAGAATGTCATCCGTCAATAATATATCCATTTTTAGGCAGCATGCGATACATTTTGAATTATATTTATGCTGTAGACAAAAGGAAGTGAATCCTGAATCATGTTTAACGTCAAAAAGAATTCAAGTCCAAATAAGATGCAAATTATACATTTGGTGTATGTGGAGCCCAGAAAATTAGTTGAGATAAAAAAAGATAAAGGTTAAAAAGGATTTCCCTGGTTCTGTTAATTCTCTGTGGAAGTGAGGACAGGTCATGTTCCGAACTGAAGCTTGTTTTGCCATCCAGGTTGTCATTGTAATTATGATTTATTTGCTTAGCAGAAACCCTTATCCAGGCTAACTGTCTAAGTATACGGAGCTTTTCCTTCACAAATTACCCATTTGACAGCAATTACAGTTAGTCATGCTGTTCAAGGGTGTGACAGCACAGCCTGAAAATTTAACACACAACCCCTCAGGTCAGCGAGACCGGGCTTTCTAAATGCCGGGCCACAACTAGCACCTCAGGCAAAAGGGCTCCCACTGCTCAAATTGAGCAGGGTTAGAGGTGATCACTCAGAGTCGACGGTTTAACATTACACTCACTCCCACACTGTGAGTTGGGCGGAATGCGTCGGGTGGCACAGGCGGGCACTGCATGGCTACACAGAACATCGCAAATACAGTACTGTGCCGCCCGCAGTCTGGGGTGCTGTGTAGCGTAATGGGCAGGAACCTGGGCCTGTAACCTTTGCGATGGTTGCAGGTTTGATTCCCAGGTCAGGCGCTGCTGTTGTACCACTGAGCATGGTCCATAACCTAAATTGGTTTAGTATACATCCAGCTATATGAAAGGACAATAATGAAAATATGCTAAAAGTGTTAGTGCTCTGCTATAGGTTAGTTAAAAAAGCTGGTTTGACATGATATTCTCTTTTTTCAGGGAAAAAACATTTTTCATTGGAAGACCACGACTTACAGCATCTTGTTTTATCAAGTATCTCCGACTCAGGACCTGAGCCGCAAAGTGATAAGCTAGTGCTACTGACTGGCATTACCTTGTATCTGCTCCCGTTGACGTATCTCCTCATTTTTTTCAAAGCATCTCTGGCGCAGGACTGAGCCCTGTAGTCTCAAGTTCAGGTGTTTCGTTCCAGAGAAGACAGTGATTGGCTCAAATTAGTCCCAGAATGCAGGATCGATGTTTTTCCAACCGTATTGGAAGGTATACGGTCTCAGATCCCCCTCTCTGTCTTCACTAGCATACCGTGTTGGACCTCACTTGGTTAAACAGCCCTCAGAATCCCCACCCCCCACCCCCCACCTGCATCCCCGCCTCCTCCCTTGTCCCACAGTCTGAGGCTGGTCTCTGTGGTCTTCGCCCCCTGAGTTCTCCGCGCCCTCCGAGCATCAGTGGTCTCCATGGCGGACTCTTATCGCCGCAGTTTGGTGCCGTTTCCCCTTCCTAATTGGGCCCCGTCGCCTCATGTCACGCAACAGCCAACTCTCTCTTCAGCTCAGCAGGACAATTGTTCAAAAAATAATAATGCAACAGTAACCACGGCAATAAAATAATAAAAATGCATTTTCCACACGGGCCTTGTCATTGACAGGCCTAAATTGTGTACTTTAGCAGAGAGCTTGAATTTGCCCGAATTTCCCCGAGGACGTATTCCGGAAGCCAGCAAACGAACAGCCCAAAGTATGTAAACACGCATTTCACTTTGAACTTTTTTTGACAGACGTGCCGTAAGCACAATTCCCCGTGCGTTTAGGGGGGTCAGAGCGTTTAGCTTAAATCATCTTGTTCGCCGTGTCTGCCATCGAGCTCCGGCATGTTATAACAGTATGTAGAGCACATTCGGTCTCTTGGGGGAAGTGAACAGAAACACATCACTAAATGAGTTGAAATGTTAAAGCACTGTTTTTTTTTTTTTTTTTGTTTTGTTTTTGTACTGCATGTACCCCAGTCTTTGTTGTCTGCATAGCTGTATATACAATCATGGAGAAGAAAAAAAATTGCAGGAGAACATGACAAGCCTAGATGAACATCCTTGTTCTAATAAGAGACTTTTAACCACTCCTATGCATGTAACCTACATTATTTGTATAATAGGACAGATTAATCAACTAATTTTGATTCTTATTTTATTATATTCCGTTATTACTATGTTTTGGCCGTCATTTCTGAACCATTATAATTTTTTGTCCTCTAGATTCGGATTTGGTCCTGCTGAGTTTAACACACCCACCCCCATCAATTTCAACCGTAGTGGCTATGATGATAATAATAATAATAATAATAGATGATAATCTTCGGCTGACCAAAATTTGTGAAAAAATATTTACTAGGACAAACAATATGGTCACTGGCGAAAGCACCACACAGGAAGTGAGAAATATTTCTACAATACTTAGAGGTACTGATGCTAAACTTGGTATTGGTGGTTGGTGGTTGGTTCATAAAACTTGGCCACTTGGGGGGGCTATACCAGAAAATAGCTCTAAGTGGCAAAAATATATGAATCCTCTCCTTCTTGAATTGTGACCAAATCTAGCTATAAATGTGGGTATTATCTCATTGCTCTATTTCCTTAAAGAGTCTTTAAAATATATTTGATAGGTCAAAAAATATGGCTGCAATTATTCAACGCATTTGGCAGCGAACTTGACATAATGGATAAGTTGTGCCATCTCTGTAATACTTTGGTCTATTGGCACCAAACATGGTACACACACTTGCAATGAGGCCTTGGGGTCACAGACTAGGTTTCATGATATTTGGCTGCTTGGGGTGGTGCTATACCATAAAAAATTATTACCTGACAAATACTCTGAAACGAATATATATTTTTCATCCAAACTTGTTGTGGACAATTGCAGTAAAGGATCCTATCAAATCATTCACCTTTTTTGTTGGCAATATTGTTTTTCAGCCATCTTAGATTTTGTTGTCATATTTAAGCCTCTCCTCATAGAGATATTGCTCAAACTACAACAATTTTTGGTATTACTTCTTTGGATCATTATCTTCAATAGTCTTTACAAGGCAGCTGCTCGGTCAAACTAATATTGCCGCAATAAACTGACATATTTGGCAGTGAAGCGGCACAACGAAAGACTAACATATTTATGCAATTCTTTTGTCTTCTGGCACCAAACCAGCATCGGATATTTTGTTCGTCATAGTGCTTGACCCCTTCATTGCTGCTTACAGCTATTATTATTATTTTTATTATTATTATTATTATTATTATTATTATTATTATTATTATTATTATTGAATACATTAATTACTGGAGTTTTATTAATATTGTTCATAATTGACGTGGAGGAAAGTACCAGGAACTTTTTTTTCCAAATGCAATATTTAACGACTTGACTATGCAAGCTCTCGAAATACTTTCATTTTTAAAGGTGTTTATTAAACTCTTCATGAGGTAATTCTCAATGGTAGACAGAACCAGCTAGCGTTAATAAACAACATTCCTTATCGCACAAGCAGATAAGGCTTTGCTTGATTAATTTGAGATCAGATCTGATTAAACGCGGTGTTGTTGAATTATGAATTTATATTAATGTTGATAAATGTAATAAATTATTGGGCTGTCTCCTGTCTTGTACAGATGCAACACCTTTATGAATTAATGGCTGTGAATCATTATCAAAACATCTTAATTTTTCTGCATATATAACTTAAAAGTAAAATGAAAGTTGAGTGTGAAGCCATCTTGCCGCGGTTTAATATGGCAAATCAATCACATAAACATCCAGGGTAAACAGCAGTGTACTTAGCTGCGGTTTAAACCTTAGGTTTAAACCTCTTGGCCACAGAACTGAATTACAACGGGAACAGCTAATCCTTATTCTACAGCTTTAGATGGCTGTTCCAGTTGCAATGCAGTTCTGTGGTCTTGTTTAAACTCCAGCTAAGCACACCGCAATTGACCCCGAACGGCTCATGCATGAAATATTGTGTTCTTGTGATTTTCATTTGGTGAAGATGACACACGTGTGCAACATAAAAGGTTTGTGTCAGTATTAGTATTACAGCACAGCTCTGTTCCTTACTCATTTCTATGGAACTGGTAACAATGCATTCTAACACAATAATTTCAATAGGTTGACATTAATACATCTATAAAAGGTCATTTTAATATGACCGAATGTCTGTGTTTAACCCAATATGATAACAGTTGAAGTTACATAATAGAATATCCCACTGGCAGACTTGACTTATAATAAAGCATCAATCGAGAAGGTCTGGGCAGAGCTCACCATTAATTTAAAATAAATCTGGTTATCTAATTTTCATTGTATTCTGGTTATGGACTAATGGGTAAGTTGCACTGGGCTAGCTGTAGGCAGTGTGTACTGTGCTACGTGTAGTTGTAGTTTAGTTCTTATTCTGCAGTCTTATATGCCGATTTATTATTTCTAATGGCAGTTTGGTTTACATTATGTAGAAAATAACAATAAAAATGTTGGCAAATAGACCAGCCTACACCAGTGAAAGAATCAGGCACATCACCTTAATAACCTGTTAGACAGCTCCTGGATACATAATAATATAATGCACACAAAAATAAATAAACAATAAAAAATAATGAATAGTCTCCCAGCCTGAAACCTTTCAGCTTCATATTTCACACAGTGAAACTGTTTTGTTAGAAACATCAGTTGAAATGCAGCTGTTAAGTGAGCGCAGAGGAGCTTTTCTTGGCTGTCCCAGCTTTGAGTGTGTTTAAACACGGGTGGTGACACGCACTTAAAGCCTGCTGAATCTGATGCGTGCCTGAAGTTTACTGATGGATTCGGGTCAGGATTTAATTAGAAACAGTTTAGTGACAACAATCAGGGCCCTAAAATAAGCGCTGTCTAGTGTCTGTCGAGGCTGCTCCCTGCCTACCTGATCAAACTACTGTCAGAAAAACAGATGTACCACGTCAGCCTGCTAGCTGCTAGTCATCGCAGGTTCTCAGGAAAGCATATCATATAGAAGGCACTATGTTTTTGTGTCATTATACAATAATAGCATCATTTAATTATTATTAAATATAATAATCATTATTATTATTATTGTTGTTGTCATTGTTGTTATTAATATTACTTACAGACATAGGTATTTGCATGTGTGTGCATGCATTCATGTGCACAGTATGCATTTGTATTCTTGTGTGTGTGTGTGTGTGTGTGTGTGTGTATGCCTTTGTGGGTGTATGTATGTGTTGTTGTGCATGAGTGTACATGTGCATATGTATAGTTTGTGCATGTGTGTTCATGTGCATGTGAGAGTGCATGCATGCATGCATGTATGGG
This sequence comes from Anguilla anguilla, assembly GCF_013347855.1. Taxonomy (NCBI): domain Eukaryota; kingdom Metazoa; phylum Chordata; class Actinopteri; order Anguilliformes; family Anguillidae; genus Anguilla; species Anguilla anguilla. Next base: position 33,875,405 of record NC_049209.1, read on the forward strand.
TGGGTGTGCGTGAATGCATACTTACGTGCGTGCGTGTGTGTGTGTGTTTCTGTGTGAGCGTCTTATATATGTGTTCTTGTGTGTCTGCTTCATTCTGGTCCACAGTGTAGCTCACTTACAGACAGGTACCGCACACCATTGACAGGTGGCCTTCATTACAGGCACTGCGACCTTCCTCCTGTCCTCTGGGATCTAGCACCAAACTCGTTGATGGAGGGGCTGTTTGGTCCCTGCTGTGGACCTGTCTGAGGGTGTGGGGCGGGCATTACGGTCATGCCCCTCCCCCATGCTGCCCTGCCCCCCCCCCCGCGGGCGCATGTCATGAGCAAAGAGGCCATCTGGCCACGGACTCACCTGCTGGCGAGCGTGCAGGTGACTTTCCCTCCCGCAGGACGAAGACGCGCGCGGAATCATCTTACCTAATCACACACACTGAGGCCTGAAGTGCCAGACATTCCGCCCCCACACCCCCCCCCCCCTCCCCCCCACCACCCCAGGAGACGGGGGCTGCGCTTTAGCTGGACATGCAGACCTCTCTATATCTGAAATGTCAGAAAAAAGTAGCCAGTATATTTGTCATGTTATATAAATATATATATATATATATATAATTGAATAACTAGCGGGTTTAATTATCTAATTAAGAGCTGTTGTGCGGTGAAATTCAGCCACTCTTTGGCCCCGCATGGCCAGAGCCATGATCCCACGGGCTGGGTTCCTAGCCGCTCCTCCATCACGGCCATGGGGCTGCATAAATGCAGCGCTAATGATCGCCGAAGTAAAGAAGTCATTTGTGACGCGTGGGAAACAAAAAGTCTTTGTGTCAGCGCATTAGTCACAAATGTAATTCTAATAATCTCCCCGGTCTCCTCAGCACACCCTCTTCAAAAAACGCTCGCGCTTTTAAGAAACTTAAATCTCACTACAAAATGGTGCCTCAGCGGTCCTAAAATGTGCATTTGACACAGATAAATTAGCATTAAACTGAAGTGTTATGAAAAGAAATCATGTTAAATGCCTTTATATTTTGGTTATAATTATCTGTGGATTACATTCCATTCTTTTTTTCCTTAAATGATGCCATAATAAGCAATGAAGGACAGTGGTGTGGTATAATACTAAGGTTATATTAAGGTTCACTATCGTAATGGGCTAATATTTTTCTGCTTTTGAAATTACGGAACTTAAAACTTTTTTTCAGTACATGTCTAGCAGTACAGTATATATGGAGGATAAGTGGAACTGAAACATTTTCAGACACACTGGATATTGGCACTTGTTTTAAAGCTTATGACACCACGATGGATCCATCACTCACATACCTATGTTGAAGATGAGATGCATATGAGGTACGTTTTATCCGCAGATTGCGAGATGAGGCGACGAAACTAAAGAAAGAGTAGATCGAGCGTCGGCCGTGCGGGAGCCGGAAGCCGAAGGAGAAGACGACGGACTCAAGCTGCGCGCGAGCGAATATTTAGTGACTGCGTTTGCCGTCTGAGCGAAACGTCGCGCTCTGTTTAGTTCTTTTGTGGCTGGTGAGCGGAGGACTGACCAGCACGCTGGCGGAGAGCAGGCGATCGTTAGCGTTCGGCTCCTCGTCTAAGACGCGGCTGCTTTCAGGGCATCGGAAACGGGTAATCTCTCACGGCTGCTGATAGGCTCTCAAAAAAAAAGGCATGGAGGGTCCAACACCACTCACAAAAGACTAGGAAACTACAAATGCAATTTAACCACTTAGCTAACTCTGGCGCAACTATTATGTCGTGCAAGGTCCCTGTTAAATAAACGAAACTAAAAAAAAAACAGTCCATCTTCTGACTCCTTGGTATTTATAGCTCAAAGGCCAGACTCTTTAGGCTATTGCCTTTGAGCCAGAATGAACAAGACAGTCCCTTAGATCCAATCACTGGCCCTCGGCCAGTTTAAAGGGCGTGTGCAATTCAATCAGACCAGGCTTAGCTTGTTTCGTATTCCATCAAGCAAATCTTAAAGCTCTTAAATACCAAAAATCCAGAAAAATATTTGTGGCCCAGGCTGGAGGTGAGTGAACTTATCCTTTTTTCAATAAAAATCTGTTTGCCTGTCTCCAACATTATGATACAGTTTCAATGCAATTAATACAAATTTAAGAGTTGACTTTGTCCTGTTGATTCTTTTTTGTGATCAAACAAAACCAATGAAACAAAGTGATTTCTTTTTTTTTTTTTACTTTAGTCATTCGATTATCAGGATGGTCGAAAATCTTTACAAGCCAACAGTGCTTTTTCTTAGTAGTTTGACATTTTCCTGCACTATGAATCACCGCATTGAATTGAATTTAGCACACTCGACGAAGTAAAACCCAAACAGTGCTTTTAGCTTGAAAAGGTAGGCACTTCAAAAATGTTCTTACCAAAGAATCCCAACTACGAGTGTCAATAATTTGATAGAAACCATTTTTATTGGCACTCTGCGGTGGCAGATTAATCCAGAGGGCTTTATTGAATTGCATATGCCTTTGGACAGACAAAGTGCATTTGAGTGAATCCAGCCCGGCAGTTATTGACAGATTGACAGCGCGCTGTCTTCAGCGACTCACACACACGCACACGGGAGAGAGAGAAACGCGCCAGGCTCGGCTTTTTGTGTGGAGACACGTCGGGTGTCGCTGGAGCACCGCGGCTCGCCGTCCTCTCTCTCTCTCTTTCTCTCTCGCTCGCTCGATCCCGAGCCCCAAAGACGCGCACACACTTCCCACGGCGACTGTTGCCATGGCGACGCTAACTACAGTTGAGAGCATGAAGTTTCCTCTGGCAACCAAAGATGTTTTTTCTTTTTTCTTTTCTTTTTTTCAGTGCTGGCTTGTCACTACGGTTAATCAACAGGTCTATGCAGATCTGTGAGCTCCCCCGAGGGCCCTAGCTAAGGTGATAATGATGGTAAGGTGAGATTCATGACAACGGTCACCTGTCTAACACTTCTGACCCGCGGAACTCATTTGGTTTAATTCCCCCCTGTGCACTCACGGTGACAGGGTTCAGCGCTTGTGAGGGGGAGTCAGAATAATGTTCTGCTTTCAGTAAAATACGCGGAAAGACAAGCCCTCTGCTTTAGACAGACCGCATACCCTTGAGAAATAGCGAAAACAAATACAAATTTGAAAATCAATAAACCTTTATCAGAATAGAAAAGGTATTCAGAGCAAATTCACAGTGTTTACTTTTCAAAGCAAAAGCCTCAGATTTTGACACTTTTAAATAGCAGTCAATAGCTTACTTAAAGGATGCGTATGACAAAATTCACATTATTTCAATGTTTTGCCTGGGTTGTGGACTCTGTTGCAGTAGAGAAACATTGTGAGTTTTCCGAATTTGTTAAATAAGCGGTTTTAGGTGTAGCTGATATTTTAGAAATTTCCCTCTTGAAATGAGTGAATCTGAACAATGGGTTTTTTCTATGTATGAAACCAACATTGCTTGAGTCACCCAAGTCACCCATATCTTACCTGCAATCCCCACTCCTCTGCAAGTGGGGCCTGCCCACTTTAATGTAAGCAATGGAGTGATAGCTGTGAAGACATATGCCAGCTGTAGATTTTAAAACAAATCTTTATGCCGGCTACCTGTGCATCCTCTGCATGAGCTAACCTGTTGGGCGTTCTCTGGCTTTGTAGTGTGGACAGCTGTCACTGTTTTTTGACCTAGTGTACCGCAGATGAGGGTGTGTGCTCAACTGCGGTGCTCCCTGAGTGGGTGTGTAAGCTCGTGATGCAGAGCACAGCTACCTTTTCTAGTAGAAGAAGAAGAAAAGTGGGAGAATTAAAAATGATAATCCTCATTATCTGTCAAAGGTGACATTAATTTAATGGTTCCGCTAGTTTAAGTGATACTATAGTTAATAGTTACAGTATGTGCCGAAGGCACGTTCAACCACATACTTGATTTAAATGAACAGTTCATTAGACACATTCGTGAGGAACTCACTAATTGGTGGCTTACAGCAATGAAAGCATTTAGTTGTCCATTGACTCAGTGACATATGTGTTGTATTTATATAGGGTAATTAATTCTGAAGCAGATTATAGGAACTGGGAATTTTTGTTTGAGTGATTTGCCTGTATTCAATGAACGTTTGTCCTTAATATTATCTCTTAAATGCAAGCATTGCATCAATTCTTGGGCGGAACACCATATTTTAGGACTGCAATGATAAGAGATGTTTTTATACAGATTTTTTGCAATTTCTGCCTGTAAACATATGCTTACTGGTTCTGTGTGCATCAATTTCTATTGGAGCCCATAACAAGCTTTCCTTGTACGCCAAAAAATTAGTACTCACTGCAGTAATTGAGGATTTAGCGTGAGAAGGGAAAAACAACTTTGACAAAATGAGGAAAAACATTCAATCAATTTATTTAATCACCTTTAACCCGACAGGTTTTCTTTCCGCTGCTTGGTTTCAGATAATACTTTATTAATTCTTTAACCCAAAAAGTCCAGTCCCAAGATTCAATTTATTTGCACATAACCATCTGTCCGCCAGCTGTTACTGACCTACTGCTCTTTAATTAATGAAGCCTGCTATTGCATGCTGTCAAGAACCATTTCCTTCCTGTTCAAAGGTGTATCTCTATCCAGTTGGATGATTATGAAGTATTGTAAATGGTAAAATTATGGCATTGTGTTGAAGTAATGTCTGATATGCAGAATAAGATGTCACCTAAAGCCAGAAAACAATGAACTATGAAATTGTAGTATCAGCTAGGTTAGTAAATGTAGTTAGCTAGTTAACGCTGTGTGTTACAATTGAATTAGTTTATAAAAACAGCTGATAAACTTGTCATAGAAATTTAAAGTTAACAGTTGGGGCATGAGCTACATAAGCTGTTCAATCAACCGTTATGTCAACAGTTGAAGTTAAAGTCAAGAAAACCACTCCTGATTTACTTCACTGGTTGATAGTGACTTGCAGTAATTTACAAAGGCCAACCTTATGCACCCCAATGCAATATAACTTAACTGTCCATACAAGAACAGGTAATGATATTAGTGCATATGTTTTTCCATTTTTTGTTTTAAAATGGTACCAAAACAAGACTATGCTTTTTTCTATTTATGCAGGCAGCACATAAGAATGTAGACCTATAAATAAAAACTACAAAGAAGATAAAATTGAATAATGTTGGAAATGATTTGTTTCAGTTTTGTATTCATGCCACTGCAGCAATGATCTAGTCTTTTACTTTCACACATTCATGGCATATAGATATAGAGAAATTCAATTTTCAGCCAAGTCCATGGCATATGGGCAACTGCATACCAATATCACTGTTCTTATTGGTAAAAAAATAAAAAAATAAAAAAATACTGTCTTTTTTATTTTTTATTTTAAATCCATATCATCAAGCCATGGTTTACTTGGCAAATATAGTTAGGTCAGTTCAGAAATCACAGTTCACTTATCCGACTGTGTTTATCAATAAAAAAGACAATAACCATGCATATTTTTCAATGCTTGGGATTACGTTACATTGCATTACATTTATTTGGCAGACGCTTTTATCCAAAGCGACATACAATAAGAGCATAAAAGATTAGTAGACTGAAGATGAAGGAGATGAAGATTAGTAGACTGAATCCATGCAATTATCCATAAATTATAGGTCTTCTTCTGGGCAGAGGGACGAACAGAATTTGAGGAAGAAATGGATGAGCTCTGGATTCATTGTACAATTAACAAAGTACTTGAGTCCTCTCTTTTCAATGAGAAAACTCTAGAGCTATCGATTTCAGCTCTTGCGTGAGGAGGAATTATTCATTTTCTATATCTGCCAGAACAGAAACACCAATCAATGATCTGATGTAGTTTGACTGTAGTTAAATTATGATACCTGTTTTTTTTTTTTTTTTAATTTTATGATAATTGGATCATTGTAATATTTAATATTTTTCAGGAAAAGTGTTGTTGAAAATTGAAAGCCTGTTAATCGCACAGTTCAGAGGTGGTGAAAGTAAATAATTTTTATTTGCTGTGTGTCACATAAATATACCTAAGTATGATGTGCTAAATATACAAATATAATCAAACATAATGTGACATGTCTAAATATAACATGCCTTACATATTGTTGATGGCAGTTGATCATTTTATTACAGCTGCATGAAAATGGCAATATAGAAACAGTGAATATATCGCTGATTTTCAAATATAGAAACGGTGCCATAATAGAGCATGGGGCACTTGGAGCACTGTGTTTTTTCACCTAGTCATTTATATATATGATCTATACCTAACTACTGACTGAGCCAAGTGCTTGCCCTTTAATGTTGCATCATTATACCTCAAGAAATGTCAATATCTACAGAAATGATTGCTCATCCTGTGGTGGTGTCACATGGTGTATTACCAAACAACACTTAAAGACAAAAATATAAAAACTCCCAGACTTGTTAAACTTCTCAATGCATAATTCAGAAAGAAAATGCAAGTGTTAATGAAATCCCAAGATTACAGATTTGCTACAATTTCAGAAACAAAACAAAAGGTGTCTTTGAAAGTCCATGGTCGAAGACACAACGCAATATACAGGGGGAAATGCTTTACAAGGACTCTGTGTCTGGCATGTAGTTAAGAGAGATTAGCTTGTTCTCTGTTTTTCTGCTGTCATTTGTGTCTCTGTAGCTTGAGTTTCAGAAAGATAACCTTCTTGGAAAAGTTTAGAGAATGAGCTCTAATGTGCATTAGCCAACAAGGAGCCGTATTTAAAATCTGGCCCTCAAGGCCAGTAGTACTGCTGGTTTTCCTTTCTACCCATTAGTTAATTGATCAATTAAGGCCACTGATTGGCCAGAGATTTAACTCACATGGTGTCCCAGGTTTAAATGAGTCCTGTTAGAGGGGATGGACACCAGCAGTGTTGCTGGTCCCGAGGGCCATATTTCAGCTCCAATGGCTGTCACTGAAGACCTCGCCCTCATTGTGCGTCTCACGTTAAAAAGGCGAGCAGAACTGGGAGTGCCTGCCTGTGTGCAGGAAGCTATAGCAGGGGGACGACGCGAGAGGCCAGTGTCAGAGGAGAATTTGATAATACCCACGGCTCCAAGGGCCTCCATTACGGAGAACTGCCCTTCTCCGGGAAGGGGTTGAATAATACCCCGCTTGGCTGTGGGCCGTGGGTTCTATGAATAATTTGGGTGCCCCCCGTGGGTCCTCATCATGCAGAGATTGTTCCGCTTCGGGGACCCCCTCCCCCCCCCCCCTCCAAACAGCAGCAGGCGGCGTGCCCTTCTTCGCCGTCGTCTCGTTCGACTTGGACAAGGGGGCCGAGGGGCGTCGGACGATTGATCTGCTGTCCTGGTCGCTAGCGGGGGAGGGGGGGGCAGCCGTGTGGTGAGCAGTGACCACCCTGAAGCTTTGCCCCCCCTCGAGGGCACCAGAGTCTTTTTAACAAAGTCTTTAAAAAGCAATCACGCACACACCTCAGCCATGGATCGTGGCCAGGATTCAATAATAAAGGGAAATCGCCCTTAGCTTTGACTCGCTAAGAAAACGCCAATGTTTGCTGAGTAAAATTGGGTGAGTGCAGAACTTGCCAAAAATAAGTACCACAGGCATTTAATTTCATTCGATGGACTCAGACGTACAATTACAATTGAAGATGCATTCATTTGGCTGACGCTTTTAGCCAAAGTGAGTGCTTTTTTTTTTACGAGGCAAACACCACCAGAGCTAGAGATCGACAAAGTAACAATTGCTACCATAAGCACTACCAATAAGGTTCATTGCCCAACACCTGTGCTCCAAAGAGAGGGGAAAGGTTTGTTAGCTTTTGTTCATGATTGTTAAACAGAAGCATTTAGGGGGTGGTCGGAAAAAAGTGGATTTCTAGACATTTCCGCAGAAAACAGGCCCGGGAATCTGCCATCCTGACCGATCAGTGGAAGGTCAGCGCACCATCGGGGGGGTGAGGGCAGAGAGAGGCCAGGGCCTGGGAATGCCAGCTGGCGGGGGGAATGGCGGGAAGGATGGCGGGCAGCAGAGGGTCCTGGTGGGACGGCATAACGGCCTAATCCCTGCCTGGAGACAGGAAGTGGCAGTGCCACGCTCAGCGTGGCGCGCCAGCGTGAGCGATTTGAATTGAATGCGGGGCGGGCCGCCGGAAAGGCAGGGAAAGGTGTCCCAGAGGCGTGAGATCCAGGCCCGAGCGCGCGAGCACAGTTCCAGCAGGGCGAGCGATAAGGCTGTGTTCTCATGAATAGCGCTTGCATCCTGAATACATGGGTCTGGCTAAGGCACGCGTCTATCAGTTACAACCACATTGGCGGGAGTACACACAAGTACACAAACACACACACACACACACACAAACACACACACACACACACACACACACACACACACACACACACACACGCACGCATAAACACACACACAGCCTTCCGTTTCACTGTTGTGCTATCAGCACCTCAATGCAACCAGATTGACAGGGGGAGGGTCGGGAAGCTTTGAAGCCAGGCATAAACCATGTAAGGATCTGCTGTAGTACGAGAGTCTTTGCCCCCCCTGTGCATGCTAGGGAATACTTCACTAACAGGCATGAGGGGGCTATGCATTTTATACATGAAACACAAAACCATGAAAATAATGACGCCAACTAACATAAGCCCACGGCCGCCATAAGCAAGGTGCCTGAAATGCTTGCGCGGGGCAGACACGCGTCGATGTGCTTCCTCAAGTCTCCCTTTCTGAATTGCAAATGCGTGAGCCGGAAGCTTTATCTGATGCTGGAAAACATTAAAGCCTGTCTTGGGATTCTGGCAATAATTGTTTCGGGTCCACGGATGAGTCGGCCGCAGAAATTGAAAGATGCGTTCAGCACGCGCGGCGCCCCCGCCCCCCTCTCTCTCGCCCGGGGTTCGGCTGTCCGCCACGGCGCCGAGCTTCTTTTCGCCGAGCCGCGGGGAGCCGCCATCCTCAGACGGCCGGGGCTTATCCACGCCGAATTGGGCTTAATCACGGAAACAGAAGGGGGACGCCGTTTGAACTTTCTAAATGCGGCTCCGCTCCCTTCCTAATCCGAGCGCATTATAAAGCGCCCGTCAGCCAGCGCGCACGGGCGGGCCGAGGTCGCGGTCACGCCACACGCCACGCCAGCGCGTTTGCTCACGAGTGACCCAGAGCACGTACATCCCAAACTCTTAATTGGCCCCTGCCGAATGAAAACTGATTCAAGCGTCGGAAACATCCAATAATGTTTTTTTTTTTTTTGGAAAAAGAATACTATTTTGAAAATGTTTTGGATTTGGAATTACACATCGGCAGTTTTTTTTTTGTTTTTTTGTGTTTCATGGGTTATGATTCTGGAGGTCAAAGAATTGCCTTTTCAAAAGAGCGTAGATTCACAGGGAAATGGGACAGCAGCACAGCCAGGAGTGTAGATGTTGAAAGAGAGTGTGAGATATCGAGTAGTTTGTGCCAAATGGCGATGGCTTTCCTCCACAGTTCACGTGCTTTTAAGAGGACGTATGAGGGAATCTCATTTGAAAGAAACGGAAGACATACAAGAAAGCAGAATACTTATTTAATACATGGTAAAACATAATTAAACATTTTAAAAAATGACAGAAAAGTTTAAACGAGAAGTCTTTTTTTACACATATTTTCAGAATTTGTGTAAAAAAAAATTAATTGAGTGTATTGCACTCAATGGCCTTAATAACACTTCACATCACTATCTGCCAGAAAAATAGATTAAAAGGAGAAATAAGAGCACAGATGATGTCCTTAACTTGTCTTTCGTAACTTGACTCACAACCCAGCAGGTGATTCCTTCATCTACCTGAATATGACCTGGATTCATTTTGTCCTTACTTTGATGTGCAAATAAATGAGAGTGCTACTCTTTCACACTGTGGCAAAGTAATTTATTGGTTTTTGAATGTGGTAAACTTTATTTTAAAAAGAAAAAAGAAACAATAACAAGTTGCATTCGCAAAGTTAAAGACATAATTTCATTGAATCCAGGCCTGTACTTTTTAGTAGCCTTGCCCTTGCACACAGTTTATGAAATAATTACTTTAATTATAACTGAGATTTGGTTGTACATAAAATTGATATAATTACAGATATTATTAAATTTAATTTCATTCCAAAAAAGTCATGTTTACTTCAGACCATTTTATCTCATTATTGAAACTAAAATTTCACATCAAGCGCTTGATTTACTTAGACCAGCATGTGCAAATCCTTTTAGCACGCGCAAAGCCAATAACATGGCCAATAATTGGTCACGTTATTTGTTTTGAACCAATCGCTGGCTGTGTTATTGGTTTTACGTGTGCTAAAAGGTTTTGCACATTCTAATTGATAGGTTTTGACTTTGTATGTCATGTTTAAAGCAGGAAAGACCTGGATTGATGCACTTATTGGAAATGACTCAAGCCTTTACACAACCGTAACACTCCTGCAGATTACTGGAAATCCATTTTCACCAATTCTCAGGACAAAAATCACATTTCATTTGGTTTCACTTTTTTCTTAGTACCCCATTTTCACTGAAAAGGGCTGACATTTACAGAACTGATTTTCATTTCAGCAGTAATTAAGATGATTCTACCCAAGGTCTGGTTCACAGACAGAGAGAATTCTTTCTGGACACAATCAAGTAATCCGCTCATAGTGAGGTGTTCATCTTATGGTGTGAGATCACAAATATGTGATTAGAGTGTTCTCAACTGAGCATTCTAATGTTGATGCAACAATCACTACTGGTAATTCAGAGCGATGGAGTTCTAGAACACTGACTTAGACTTTTGAAAATAAATAAATAAATAAATGTTCCAAAAAGCCTACTCTTCTTAAAGGGGTAAGGAAACTTGGGGTTGGGATGGAAGAAGGTTTTTGGGGTGTGGGGAAAGTACACCAGGGGACACCAATGCACATACGCTTTTGTAATTGAATATACATTGTGACACTACAAAGGGTTAAAACTGCAATGTTGTTAATTGCACTGAACAATTACACACATGTTCACAACTGTGATGGCAGATGCGGTGGGAAAGGAGTAGAGAGGACTGGTTCTTCCCTCTAGCCACTTATAAAGGCACATACAGTACATAAACCTCAGCATATACACTCAGTGGCCATTTAGACTGATTCACTTTTTCATTTAAGCAATTTATTTCCTATCTATTTGTATAGCAATTTTACAGAGCCACTGGGGTAGATTCAAACAGACTGCGTCTAATAAATATGACAGATAAATGAATGCACTTTACACAGAGTACTATTAGATAATTCAGGTCCAATGTTTATCTTGTTACATTACATTCTGGCATTTAGCAGAAACTCTTATCCAGAGCAACTTATACAGATGCATTTCTAAATGCAAACCATTTATACAGGTGAATAATTTTGAGAAACAATTCTGGATATGCACCCTGCTCAGCACCTATCTCTGAATCAAACTCAAAACCTTCCAAGTTACATGTAACGGTTATTAATAAGGTACATATAATGTTCTTAACAAGTTACATGTAATGCTATTAACAAGCTACATGCAATGTTACTCACAATTTATGTATATGTAATGGTTTTTAACAAGTTAAATGGTAAATGGACTGCATTTATATAGCGCTTTTATCCAAAGCGCTTTACAATTGATGCCTCTCATTCGCCAGAGCAGTTAGCGGTTGGGGGTTAGGTGTCTTGCTCAAGGACACTTCGACATGCCAGGGCGGGGTTTGAACCGGCAACCCTCCGACTGCCAGCCAATCGGTCTTACCTCCTGAGCTATGTCGCCCCGTTACATATAATGGTTAAATATCAAGTCACACGTCATGTCGTTAACAAGTTACATGTAATGGTTATTAACAAGTTACATGTATTGGTTATTAACAAGTTACATGTATTGGTTATTAATAAGTTACATGTGTTGTTTATGAACGAGTTACATGTACTGGTTCCATTACATGTAATGGTTACTATCCCAATCAGAGCAACACATTTTTTTTTTTTAAATGTGATAAATTCCAGGTGCATCACCTCTTGAAATGGGATCAGCATCCCAATTATTGCTCTTTTGAACCTTTTGGAGGGAGAAAGGGTTTTAAAATCTAAAATAATATTTTTAAATCAGCACTCTGTTGACAGTTACTCAAAAGAAAAAAATGACATTTGTCGGGAAAGAAGTCTTTCGAAAGTTTTTTAAGCCAGGGAGATGCCAGAGTTTAAAAGAGTGATCGTTCAGTGAAATCAGTTTTTGGACCAGCTCACTCCATGGATAGCAAAACAACTTGCAAAAATTGCTGTCCACAGTAAAGCTGATTGGTGCTGGTTAGAGAGATACCAATAGCACATGATGAGCTCACTGTCATTCTTCTATCACCAGGAAATTGGGCCCATCTGGAACCTTAGTAGTACCTTGAAAATAAACAATAAACCTGGTAATGAGAAGCCTGTGGATATTTATGAGGCCTATTGAAAGGCTTGTTTTGTTTCATGGTGAAAAGATCGACCTCGGTTGCAATTGATGAAATGAAAGCCATGGTTTGAAGGAACACTTACATGTTTTGCTTGTTCTGTTTCGAGCAGAACTACATCTATGAGTGCCGCTAATTCCATTTGTTTCAGTGAAGTGACTATTTTCTTTTTACATAACTACAAAGGCTCATGCGTGAAAACGTGTCGCCGTCCTCCACTTCAAATCACACTCAATCTGCCGAGATCCGTGTGTGACAGAAATGCGGTAATAACACATTAATTTAAATGAACACAGCATGTAAATAATGAGATACAATTTCCTGAAGCACGGGTATCACGAGAAGTCAGGCCATTAGATGAAGGAGAGAGCGACGGAAGCAAGATTGTGTAGACACAAGAGAGAAAATGGAAAAAAGGAGAGACGGAGCAATGTAAAAAAATAGAGACAGAGTGTGTGTGTGTGCGTGTGTCAGTGTAGTGTGCCTCTGTGTCTTTGTGTGTGTGTCAGTGTAGTGTGTGTGTGTGTGTGTGCATGTGTGTGTGTGAGTGTGTGTGCCAGTGTAGTGTGTGAGTCACATTTAAAAAAGGCTTACACATAAGATATAATATTCTACGCCATTCTTGCTGACCAGAAGGCCTGTATCTATTCAGCCAATATCTATTACTAGTCAAAGTGAGTAACAGGCCAATCGGATTTTGATACCAGCCCTCTACTCCGCTCCTCCATAATGACAAGGTCCCAGAAATGCCTGGAGCAAAGGCTAGAAATGACCCCCCAAGACCAGCTGGCCTTGAGGGTCATTCCTCCAGACCCCCACTTACTGCACACGGCCTCAGAACAGACCCATAATAGTGAGCCATATAATAATAAGACAACACGGCGCATTTCCTTGCCATGGTAACTGATAGAAGCTTGAGAAAATCACTTACAAAACGTACAGTCAGTGGTCGAACTGAGATAGAGTAATCCAACAGCAGTGGATGTAATTTATAAAAGAGTACAGTTGTCATGGTTCTCTTTGTTTCTCTTTTTCCTTTTTTGGGCCGCCAGATGGCGGTAGTTTTGTTCTTTTTCCCTGTTTAATTGTTTTATTGGTTCCAATTATTCTATTATTGTTTTTCAGTTGTGTCTAGTTATCCCTTCCCTCTGTGGTCTGATTGTGCATTGTGCCCTCCTGTGTCTCGTTAGGGTCTTGTCTATTTAAGTCTTCTTCTTCCCTGACTCGGGTGCTGGTTCCTTGTGTTTTCGCTTGTGTTTCCATGTGTGTTTTGCCTGAGAGTTTGCCCGTGTTTCCCCGTGCCTGTTTTTGTCCACCTGTTTCTGCCCTGCCCGTTTAGCTTCTTGTGATTTTTGGCTTTTCTGTTTTCTGTTTTTGAGTTTTTGTAATTGAAGTCTGAATTTTCCTTTTGGAGTTCTTGGGGTTTTTTAAACTCTGCATTTGGGTCCATTCCCTCACCAATGCGTGACAACAGTAACCACGGTCATAATAGGGAATTTACTCACTGAATTTTACAGATTTACTTAATGACATATCCATCCCTTGGACAGAGAGAAAGAGAGAAGTGGTATAAAAATATCACATCCTGTGCAGCACTGACCTTTTGGTTGACAAATGAACGTTTTTAGCTGACTAGGATGTAGCCAGGTTATACTGTATCTGGGTAAAACCTGAGCTATATTGCCGTTAACCTAGTCCACTTATGCAAAAACATTTAGCTACAGATGATTACCTACAGACTAGATAGTATCTGACACTGTATCAAGCCTAGTTTTGGAAATCCCCAGGGTTTCTGCCTCTACTTTGTGACCTGGCCGGCTATTCCACACATTTGTAGGGCCAGCTCTACGAATAATGCATATTTGCCATGAAAAGTAAGATTTTAAATGTGTGTAGAGCCTAAACAGACTGGATTTCTGATAATTCACAATGAAATGAGACAAGGTGTCACCAACTTGTTCAAAAAATGTTCAAAAGTTGAAATATTTAATTGAAATTAAAAATCACAAGCACAATGATGCATGGATTTTTGTACAATTTACTAAAATCCATGCATCATTGTGCATCACAATGTTTTAGTTTTTCACAAACTAACAGAATAGGTGGCGGTCTTTTCGCGGTCTTCCCCAGCCCTATGTCCCCTACATCCTCCCCTGTTAATCACACACCTGTTGATTTGCATCCTTTCTTCTCAAAGCGCATGAACTAAAAATAGTTTTCCCAAAATAAATCTCTCTTTTTCGAAGTACAAAAGACCGATGTCTGGGTACCTTTTTCCCAGCCTGTCTAGACAGGAGGAGCACCAAGATAGATAAATCACTCTTGGAATCAATCCACAAAAGGGTGTCTGAATTGGACATTCTGAGTTACAGTGCACCTGATACAGGGGGCTTAGAATATAGCCACAAACCAATTTAGGAGGTCTGGAAAGAAACAGGGGAAAGGCACAGTGAATGCTTTGAAAAGAATGAATTGGAGACAGGGGGGAAAATCCTACAGAAATTGTGATTGACTTGTGGACTCACTCTATGTCAGACAATTTGAACTTTAGGGGGATAGGTTAAGGTGAATACAGAGATACAAAGAAAGCCGTTATGCTTCTTTGGAAGTATCTAATATCGGGCACAAAAATGCCCTTTCACTGTGAACACCTGGGATAAGGGAGAATGGAAATTAACTCCAAACAAACTGTTACCACATTTTGATATTCCAAAACTACACGTTAATGTATGGATTCAAATAACAGAATATACAGTTCCCTCCAAAAGTATTGAGACAAGAGGTAAAATTAGTCCATTAGTCCAAGTTCAAGAAATAAGGATTTCAGATAAAAAGACAAATATGGGGGGAAAGTATCATCACTTTTTACCGATGGGCATATTTATGCATACATATTTATCAATTATAGAGCAATAGCCGTTTTTCGGGTCCAACCCCCCAGATATTAGGTGGAAAAAGTATCCAATCATGTAATATCCACAACATCTGTGTCACCTCAGTACTGTCGAGATGTATTGGGATTTGGAGGCTGCCCAAAGCCATCATTTCTGCATTAATTTTAATGTTCACTGGTGGCTTTTGTGTATCTACAGAATGGCCTCTTCTCTTGGCTATTTCAACTGAAATTCTGTGGAGGTTTCCTTCTGAAACCCAAAAAATAAGCATGGAGGGACTGAGAGTGCTTCTCAAACATTTGCACAAAAAAATGTTTTTTTCTTATTTTATTATAAATAAACAGACATCTTCACTTCAAGGCATCTGTCACTTAGGCTTATGTCCATGAATTTGTGTCATACTGCAGAGGCACAAACTCACTCGTCAATAAAATTAAATGAACTATGTGGAATATAAATTGACTATGAGACAGTATAAAGAAACTGTTTTTCCCGTAACAGTAAGGAAGAGACTGTCTGATTGATCCTGGGGTCTGTTTTTCTGTTTTTTTTTTTCTTTCTTTTTTTTATTAAAAAGTAACATCCCAAAAGATACAGATTTGAAGAAATTCTTTCTTGCAGGCATAGTTCCAACAACCCAGGGCTTGTCATTTTAATGAAAAAAATTAAAACAGCCACTTACAAATGTTTAAAAGTCAGTACAATTCCATGGAGAACATCTGTGTGGGAGGAAATAACAGGAGTCTAATCTTTAACCTGGCCTCTGAACATTTACTCAAGAGGTCTGAAAATATAATACAACTTTATGTTGCCATGAAGCTTTGTATATCACTTGGAAAAATAAGAAAAGTTCCAAGTGTGTATAGATTCCTGACAGAATGTTCCTAAACCACCTCTTTTTATAAAAATGATCAAATATATAGTGGGGGGGACAATGCCCTCGGCGTAGAAAATTCAGTTCAGCCATTTTAAGAATCAGACCACAGAAGCAAACTACCTTCGGGCGGTTGACCTGTAGCACTAATTAAGTCCATGATTAATTCCACCGTAATTTCTATTTAAAAAACACCAGTGATAGAGTGACCTGGTATCTTTCACTGCAGACTGGAAGGAATGGCTGACGACAGACATCTTAACTTCACAATGCTTGCACTTGCTTAAGCCTTATTCAATAATGCAAAGAGGAAAATAGATTTACATCTTCTCTCTACTGATACAGACAAATCTTCAGACTGCCTCAAGGGGCCTATCCTATTGAAAAACGCTTTAACCTCCAAGTTTGTATATACACTTATTTTGATAGTGAAGAGATGACAGGCTCTTAATTCCATCATTATACTGAAACCTGAGGGTAAGCTGTTGAACACGCTACAGATTCAAAAAACACATCTTTCAACAACACACAAAAAGATTACATATTCACTAATTTTCTTGTGGCTTAACTAATTGAGATGTCTACATATATTATCATTTATTACCTTAAAATGATAAGAACTTTTAGGCTATGAATTAAATGATACGTACAAAAATCAAATAAAGATTATTCTACTTGACTGAGACCACAGAGGCTGAATAAAGGCAGCCCATTCATTTATTTAAAGAGCAACATATTAAATAAACAAATAAATAAATATGGTACAACAAAACCTTGTCCAGAACATGATGTGTCTTTATAACATCTCTTTACAATAGGAATAAATGTAATGTCAAACTCAGCTAGATGTTTGTGTGCACATGAAGAGGAAAAAGCACACATGAAGTTCTGATTTAAAAAAAAAAAACGAATTTTAAAAAAATTGCAGCAGCAGCTCTGCTCAGCTCTATGGCTTTGAATTGAATTCTGAAGAGCAGGTACTGAATATCCAAAAGCTCTTACACCAGTTCTGAGAAGTTGCTATCCAGGAAATAATTATAAACTTGCTGCCGAGTATGACAGGGAACAGAAGGTTCAATCAGATCATGTAAGAGCTAAGCCAGTGAAAGCCTTTATAGATAGTGAGCTAGATGTTGAACTCAACCGCAGATTTAACAGCGAGGTAGTACAGGTAGTTAAGAACAGGAGTGACATGTTCACTGCGGCGTGTGTGAGCGCTCTGGTCGCTGCGTTTTGAACACACTTTAACCGCAGCACTGTGGCGCGGTCAACCCAGAAAACAATCCAACTGACGCAAACACGCATGTATTCACAATATTTCAAACATGATCGGTTTCACTTCAGCTATTTTAAAAACCGTGTTTTCATAACTAAAAATAATGTCTGAACTGCATAGTTAATATGGGCGCCCAGCTCTGAATTCATTATGATGGCCATATTTTGTGTAGGTTTTTAAAGATGATTCCTATGCAGATGGACTTACTCAAGCTGTGTATGAAGCCAGCCAATGGATTTAAGCATTCATATTTTATGCTTCGACTGCAGTCAGGCAGGCCGAGGTCAGCAACTCGTATTTCTGTGTGGGAAATGAGCAGTACATTTGTGTGTCATCAGCAGAGTGGAGTAATCCAGGTTGAACTCAACAATGACAGCCGCAAGTCGGAGAAAATGCAGTACTGTGACAATGCTTTTCCATCCCAGCCTATGTGCATTGCATATGGCCCAGAGAGTAATCTGACTTTATCAGTGGGGGAAAAAAAAATTTATTAAACATTTTTAGAAAAGCTTGTAAATGAATTTACTCTTTAGGCTAACCCTTAACAATAGGTTTTTTGGAATGTCTTTTTTTTTTTTTTCAAAATTCTAAGTCAGTGTTCTAAAACTCCATGACCAGTATTGATTGTGGCATCGACATTAGAATGTTCAGTTAAGAGCATTCTAATCACACATTTGTGGCCTTGCATCTTTCAAGCCTTAACATAAAACGGTGAATAAGCAAAGCAGGAGACAGTGAGGCGGGGCACGTTTCGGGAGTCCCAACAGCCATATAGAGCGGGAGGGAAGGCCGGTTGGGGGGGAGGCGGGGGGCGGAGCGGACGCTGGATTTGATGACGAATACAGGGGGACAGCAGGAAACGTGACCTTATATGCTCCCCCAGAGCAGCAGAGGGGAAGAGCGGTGGCAGCTGTGCTTGGATGTCATTTCTCCCCACTTCGTTTACGTGCTCGCTTAATTCCATGAAATATCCAGCTGCAGTGACGGATGCCATGTGAAACCGCGACCCCCCGGAGGGAAGGGCATCTGCTGAGCAAATAAGTAATAATAATATTAAGGATAATGAGGGTAATTAGCGCAGTCAACAGCCCCCCTCGTTAAGCACAGCCCCCTGAAATAATGTCGTAATTAGACAAGCCGTCACACCTGTCATTAGCACCTCTGCCACTTTCAACTGTCAGAGAGAGAGTGAACAGTGCAGATGTGGAGTAAGCGCGTACCCCCCCAAAAAAAACGAAGAGACTCGCTCGGCTCTACGCAAAAACGCTACTTTTATTCCTTTAGTTCTGGATGCTGACCGGTCCCCAAAAGAGCGGTGTGTAAGCTCCCGGAAAAACAGCTCCATTACCGCTGAAGAGCCACGGGAGCGACAGCTTCCATATGGCTCTTTCCAGAGGGGCAGAGGACCGTCACAAAGACAGGTTCGAAAATGGCGTCCTCTGATGTATAATATAGGATGGCTGCAGTGACTGCGCTCTGGGTTTTATGGGGGGTGGGGGGATTTGAAGTCTTTGACACTGGAGGAGAGCGCATGATCTTTGCGGGACTCTCTCCAGCCCCGTTGCCTGCCAGAGGAAGTCAAAGTCAAAGTCAAGCAACGCTCGGTTTAATTAACTGTGGCTCGCATGCCCATACTTTTCCACAAGACAATCTCCCCGCCCACCAATTGACCGGTCATGTGTCTTTGCCATTTTCCTGGATGCTGAAAATAGTTTCCTGTTGCCAAGAATTTCATTGATTAATCCATTGTTTTTGTTTATTTTTGGAGCAATAAGAGAACACTCAGAGGACTGTAACTGAATTACCCTACACTGGCCTCACTATCTTTCTCTCTGTCTCTCCCTCTCTCTCTCCCTCTTCAATGAAGTCTCTGGTCAATCGTGAGCTGTTTAACAGGTTAGACTCTTTTTGGCTTGTATATGTTTTGTTTTGTGGGTATTTTTATTTATTTGTTTTTCCTTTTTTGATTGTTTTTTTTTATTGGTTTCCCAATTTTTATATTTGAAATACTTGGATAACAAGAATTGTATGTCTCCTTTAACTGTCAAATAAAGGAGAATCAAAGGTCTCTCTCTCTCTCTCTCTCTCTCTCTCTCTCTCTCTCTCTCCTTCTCTCTCTCTCTCTCTCTCTCAGCTTCCAGGCTGTTTCATTTCTATGGAATTGAGTTAGTAATGACTTCAGAAAAAAAGATAAAAAAATCTAAACAAAATGAAAAACATAAACAGAGAGAAAAAAACAATGAAAGAGTGAAATATTGTCCACGGAGGTACACTGTGAATAAAAAGTAAAGAAAAAATGTAGTTCAAACATGTAAAAAAAAAATGAGTCTGAAAGCATACAGTTGATGTTTGATCACCCCTCTATGTCAGCAGTTGGCTGTTTTCCACCACCATCAAAGTGTGACCCTTCATTAGTGTCAGAGGCCCTTGGGTCTCCCGGCAACAGCTGTGTCAATAACCCCTCTGGGCCTTTACCATCTGAGATCCTTGCAGAATACCAAAACGCAATATCACCCAGAAGGCACAGAGAAAGCACTTTATAATCAGCAACTGTAATGTTAATATAACACAATGATTCATATTGCAAATATCACTTTACACCCAGCCAAAATCTTTACGGAGATATAGTAATTAACCCCAAAGAAAGACAAAGGACAGCTAAAGAGGGTCAGGGGAGCTAAGGTGCAGTCTCTGAAGAGGTGGGTCTTCAGTCTGCGTCGGAAGATGGGCAATGTTTTTGCTGTCTTGGTTGCACTGGGAAGCTCATTCCGCCACCATGTCGTCACAACAGACAGGAGACGTGCTCTGGAAGTGCAGGTAGTGATGAGGGATGAGTTGCAGTAGTCCTGGTGGGAAATGGCTGGTACCTGGAGTAAGAGCTGGGTTTTGTAGGTGGTGAGGAAGGGGTGCATTCTCACAGCTTTTTACAAGTTTTAATATCGGCACCCAAATGAGAAATTTAGTACCTTTCAAGGATACATGAAATGCACATACTAGCAAAGCCTTGTGGACCATAGTCTCATTCCAGGACCCACCTCATAGATTTCTGCAACCCGTTTTTGGTCTGAATTCATAGTTTAAGAAACACTGTTGTACAGGAAAGGGCCTGTACTCCTGACTCGGGGGTGGTGGGGGCTAAAACTATTTGTTGTTTATGGAATGTGTTGCTATCTCATAGTTGTTGCTAGGAAATGTTATCCTTATCCTTTGGAAAAGCAAATTGGATTGAAAACCGAACTTACTGGACCCAAGAGAACAGGAACTCTGTAAGAATCTGTGGTATTAGTCCACGCAGCCAACCGCTCAACTTCCCAAAGCTCTGGAAAATGAGCAGTCGGTCTCAGCCCTGCAGTCTCTCCATGGCTCTCTTCACCCCCCCCCCCCCCCCCCCCCCCCCCCCCCCCCCGCCACCCCCAAAATTATGCAAACCGATTGATGCAAATCAGTGAGAAATTAAATGCCAGCTGTGAAGGGACACATTCATGACTTGTTCCCGTGCAAATTCACCTCCCCCCAATAAAAAGCACTCCCGCTTGTCACGTACGAACAACCTCTATCTGACCCACCGACCCCCACAGGAGGGCTGAGAGCTGAATCACGGCCAACTAAGTTACAGTACTCTGAGTATACAAAGAGGCACGGTGCTCTGTTTGTGAGAGGGGTCGCAGTACTCTGTGTGCAAGGGGTTACAGTACTATAAGTGTGCAAGGGGTTTCAGTACTATATATGGAATACTATATATTTGCAGGGAGTTGCAATATATATATATATATATATGCAATGAGTTACAGTACACTATGTGTGCAAGGGGCAACAGTACAGTAGTTTTTATTTTATTTTGTTTGCTTAGTGGCGTGTTTCATTTATTTGAATATTTTCCTGGACAGCCCTGTAAACATGCAGTTTGTTCTTGGACAAGAAACTTTGATGGCCTGTGTGTTTGGCTGCATGTATCGGGGTTTGGCTCAATTCAATTTCAATTCGGTCCATTGGGGAAACTGAAATTCAGGTAAGTAAAAGAGCATTATGAGAAAGTACATCTTTTTAAATTGGAATTTCAGTCGATTTCTCGAAAAAAGGAATTGAGGCCAACCCCATCGTCTTGTGATGGAGTTGTTACTGCAGTCTTGTGGTCAAGAACAACGTCAATACCACTGTGCAGAGCCAGCTGCTGGCATTAATGCTCTGTGCAGTTATTTAGGGCCACAGCCATCCGTGGGCCACACAACTGAGGTTTTAAATGTATTTTTTTTTGTTTGAGAGACATTTTAATTGTGCCGTGGTTCCGAATAGCTTTTTCGATGCTATTGTTCATCCAAAGGTTCCCCAGAAGTGGTTCCACATGGGAGCTTTCACACCTACAATAGAGGGTTCCATAAAGAGCCAAAAAGGGTTCCCCTGTGAAGAACCCTTTCAGAACCCTCTTTTTCTAAGAGCACCATCACGCAGTGCAGCAAGGAGGAGGCTATAAATGAATTGTTTTATGCAACCTTTGGTTTGGGAGGCTTTTCTTAAGTCCCTCATCCCCTCTCCACCTGCACCCCCACACCTTGAAAATGTAATTAGTCCCTTTTCACACTGCTGAGGTTCATAATTGGCCACCAAGGTCTCATCCGCAGTGGCTAAAATTACTTTTAAAACTTGAACGAAATTGCAATTTCTCCTAATTCATGGACCACTTGAGCTTGATTTTCTGCTTGTAGGTTAGGGGAAAAAATCCTTTCAACATAATGAGGGGGAAACTTTCTCGCTGCTCACGTACAGACTCCAAAGAATGAGAATGAGATTGGCGAAAAGAAGGAGAATACTAATTCGGCGTGGGGCGTTTAATACTCTTCTTCTTTTACGCTTCTTATCTTGTTAAGGTTTACACAGTAATCAGTGGGAATGAATCAACTTGGAACTCATTGTTCTTCTCCTCATTCTCTGAATTAATCTCCTAACTCGTCCGCTCATCCACCCTATCTGTCTAATCCACTCAATATTAGACATTTTTGCTTTCCAGTTATGTTTTTCATACCAGTTTAAATATATATGTACATGTATATATATATATATATATATATATATATATATATATATATATATATGTATATATATATAAAACTGATATAAGATGAAAGTATCTTTTTAAGCGCAAGGGTCTCGTGTTTAATTGGTTTCCAAGTGCCGTTAGAGAGAGAGAGCCGACTGAAAATCGGCAGTGGCACCCTGACTCAATCTCCTGGGGGAAGCCCTCCACTTCCTCTTGAGATGGCGTGCGGCAGGATGTACTAATGAGGCAAGCAGTAAGTTCCTTGAGTCCCACAGCAAAAGCATGCAGGCTGCACCCCCGTCCTCTGTGGTTTCCTGTGGGGACGGAGGCTCTCCAACACTGAATACGAGGCGCATTGAGCTTGTTTTAAAATGCATTGTCTACTGACTAGGGGCATTGGTAATACGCTTCCAAGAGCTAAGCATTCATTTGCAAATTAATTTGTGGCCGGAATAAAATTAGGTTGCGTGTGATTACAAAATATCAAATTGATAAGGTGGACTTTTTTTTTTAATGCTATTCATTATGTTCAAATTAAAACTATTTTATTTATAGGCAGAGCCACCCAAAACTTCTGTCACAGCCTTGAAAAATAGCAAATGTCCCAGCATGGAATTTAAAAGCTGTATATTTTCAGAAGCAATATTGATACTGCTTGACCTCAGTCTGTCATTCAAAAAAAAATCTGATCACAGATTCTATGTAAATCACTTCACACCTCAGGTTCTCTGTGTTAATTAGACTATTGAAACTATTGAACAACAATCTGAGACTTTTAAGCTATAAGGCAGAATTTGTCCAGTGTTCAGTGAGACTATTGACTGGTCTGTCAGTCAGACTATTGAAGGATCTGTCTGATTTGATTCAGGTGCCAGAAATGAGTGTGTAAATTCACACAGAAGAAGGTTCCGGAACCTGTGAAATATGAATAATGGA
This sequence comes from Anguilla anguilla, assembly GCF_013347855.1. NCBI lineage: Eukaryota > Metazoa > Chordata > Actinopteri > Anguilliformes > Anguillidae > Anguilla > Anguilla anguilla. Next base: position 33,898,881 of record NC_049209.1, read on the forward strand.
ATACTTAGCATCTGCTTGCTGATTAAATGCTGGGAAAATACTAGTTGTTTTTTTTTTGCCATTTATTCCCCAATTTAGTCGTTATACCAATTCCCCATGTGTATCACAGTCCTGGTCGGTGTACTATCCTCTGTCGGTCTGGGGAGGGTGTAGACTACCACATGCTTCCTCCGATACATGTGGAGTCGCCAGCCGCTTCTTTTCACCTGACAGCGAGGAGTTTCACTGGGAGAGTGTAACGCGCATGGAGGTTCACACGATCTCCCCCAGATCCCCTCCCTGCTGAACAGGTGCCCCGACCAACCAGTGGGAGTCGCTAATGCAGCGATCAGGATTCATACCCATACCCAGACTTCCCACCCGCGAACATTGCCAATTGTGTTCGTAGGAACGTCTGCGAGTGCTTATACCTCTACACTACCCAGACGGCCTGGAAAATATTAGTTTTAAAGTCACAAGCGTAGTCTTTAGGTCACATTGTACCCAATTAAGGCTGTTTTTTGTTCACAGAGCATTTAAAGCCTGTTATTGTAATTACAATATTTATAGTTTTATAAAAGAAAATGAAAGTCTTTGTTACCCTACTTAATAGTACTCACCAGTACTGTCTGAGGTGCATTACACAACATTTCTTTAGCTTTATAAATTTTATCAGCTTGCAAACCTGTTCTTATATATGCCATATGGACCTACTTACAACATAGATTCACTTTGGGGGTGGCAAATTAACATTCTGTAAAGAATTATGCTCAAATCAAGCTTGGTACAATGTTGCAAAAGTTGTTTTTATTTATTTATTTATTGTGGTTGCTAGTAATCAAGCCTGGGTCTGAGGCAAAATGTATATCATATAATATTTTTTAAAGTTTCATATTACATTATTATAATTATTTTGCGGACTGTTGCCAATATTTTACAACCCACACAATTTTTTTCTCATTGGTTGTTGTCTTTTCCAATCTGTACATACTTATTGTATGCATGCGCCATGCCAATAAAGCAATGAGCGTTGAATCCGCACAGGGAATTCATTAGATTTCCTTTTTTAAATCTTTATCCATCTCTTTCATTTTCCCAGTCCAGCTCGAGTCTCCACTCTTCAAACCAACAAATTAAGTGAAGGACTAAATGAAGGAACATGAATGGTGACGCACTGGGAAAAAAAAAACAAGATAAATGATGAATGTAATATCTGGAGAAAATAAAGATGAAGGTTGGTTATTAAAAACTCATGCTAAGTTTATAAGTGGGAAGATTATCAGTGACGCGGTTAAACTGGTTTTCAAACTGCAGGAGTCCTTCGGTTTTATTATTACCCCCTATGTCTACGGAAATGTATTTATTCTCACTAAAATATCCCAGAACTCCTTTGGTCCTTACATAGAAGTGATATCCCCCCTAAAGTGACAGGCTTACCTCACCGAGGAGTCAGGGGCTTTGTTTGAACATGCAGGACCATCCTGAGTATTCTGTGGTTTTGCCAAGTGGTCATACTTCCCACTGTGACTCACAAATAGGAAATGGAAGAAACACACTGCCCTCCAAAAGTATGGGAACAGTAGAGTGAAATTATTTTTTTTTTTTTTTTTGCTATATACATAAGGCATCTAGATTTAAGATCACAAGATGTATATTGAGACAAAAGTACAGACAATCAGCTTTTATTTCATGGTATTTACCAGCATATATTTAAGTAGGTTAGCAGATGACTGACAGGTGTCTAGTCTTGATTTTAGCCTTTGTTTTCACATGTGGAATTTCTGTGCATTTTGAGTAGGAGCCAGTCCCATTTTAGAGGGCACTGTATTTCTTTCAGCATCATGGAAACTGACAAACCTGATCTGAAATAGTGTTGGAATGTTACTAAATTAATTAATTTGAAACATATATTTCAGCCTCTATATATGGAATCGGTATAATTCCAGGTGATGTAGGTAAGAGCATAAACGCTACATTTTCTCCTCGTAGTCGTAGTAACACGCACACAAAAGGTGAGGCATGGGCAGTCTCATAAAAAAGACGGGAAAACAGGCAATACATACAACAGCGGAGGCTCAGAAACATTGCCAGTTATGCATGAAGAATTATTAATACCTGCATTATAAATCATTAAAATGGATTTCTGATGGTTTGTCGACATTAATGCATTTTAAATGAATGCAGCAATAAGAAGGTCAGGATGGCCAGATTGAGAATTTCACACAGATACAACATGCACTGTTGAAATGCCAGAACATAAGATAGCAATGGCTATATTATGACCTTTTATGGTATTTTTCATTCTGGGAAATCATGACCTGTTCTGAATGCCATATCATTAATGGGCTGTTTTTTGGAAAATAAAATGGATACCACTAATTCTCTAAGGTCTTGAAATTAGACTCCTGAACAGTGCATTGAAACATTATTCATTGCTGGGAAAACAAGAATTCAAGTAGAGCAAGCCTTCAACACACAAAACATGAGACTTCTGAGACCCTATAATCAACATTAATTTAATTAATTAATGAGTAAGTGACATAAGAATGCACTTTTTTGTTCCTTTTGGGAGAGCTCTTGTTTCAGGTGAATCCACTTTTTTCACTCTGTAGTTCTCTAGAGGAGCTGCTTAGGTATTGCATTGGAAGCGCACACATCATGCACAGATCACAGATGTCCAGTACACCATGCTGCGACTGCAGCTCTATAGCTCTGTCTGTCGGTCGGTTGGTTGGCCGGTTGGTCCACAAAAATTATCCCACCCCGTAGCGGCCACAGTTTTCGCCCCAGGAGGCAGAGATTTGGCATGGACGTTGGTCATGACCGAAGGTAGAGGTGAGGTACTTTCAAGGCTGATTGACCAAGAGGGGGCCTGGCGATGGGCATGGCCTATCACAAAAAGGCGCATAACTCCCGAATGGATTCACAAATTTGCGGGAAAGGTTAGTCATGAAGAGGTCTCGTGTTTGTGTGAGGGTGTGTGCATGGATGCATGCACACACGGATGTATGCGCGTGTGCGGTCGCAGCTATTGCGATTCACGCTTGCTATAAACTAAAGCCAATCTACTTCATGCCATCACGAACAGTAATGCTATTTTGTTATATACTGCCAGACCAATAGGGGGCATTCTTGCTCTGAACTGCTGAAGAAGCGTCAGCCTCTGGGCCATTTTGTGCTGCTAAAGCAGAAGGAAATATGCGCCAGAGCCGATGGCCAAAGCTGACTGCCCACATTAACAGTTTTTGTTTCTTTATCATCCTTCAGGTAAAATTTTTCCAAGGTAGTTAGGATTAGCTTGATTGGAAACGGTCGTGTAAATGAGCTGGAGGTGCTGTAGTGATGGTAAAGTGTTTTGTCGCGTTCTAAAAGGGCTGTTGAATAAAATGCAAATGTACGCCGTTTAGCCCAGAAAAAACGGGTGTTGGTGTAGCCTACTCGGTAAAAACCCACTTAAAGTTAGCAGAATTGTAACAGGTTTGGGTACATGGCCAGAAGGTAATGACGTTGTGCTATGAACTTTGAGTGATGTTTTATGAAGTTTATTGAGTAAAGAGAATGTGCGCCATTAAACCTAGAATACGGTTGCCGTCGCTTATGTTGTCCGCTATAAAAAGTGTACTAAAATGCTTTTATGTTTTGTTATTGCTGTTAATACATATTCGAGGAACTGCACTGTTAAAACAAACTAACATGTTGTGTGGCAGTAGTGTATTTAGAGAGTTTCGGTAACTTATGTAGGCTAATGGAGTAGCTCCAAAGAAAGAGCGGGGTTTTTTTTCTGTAATGGCAGCACCATGGCTACGCATTCACACGGGACTCCCTGAAAACATGGTATTTCACCAGGGGGAGTGTTGTGTCCCTGATTTGCGTTCTCGTCGGCTCGCATTGGATCGTCTCGTCACTTTTTGGATAAGCTAGCAAAACCGTAACCTAAAAAGTTGTTTATTAACCTAATCTTTGCCTTAACCCCCAGCTTAAACCTACAGGATACCTCATGCCTAATTGTAACTTCAAACAGAGATGATTTTTTTGTGATCATCGATTTACGAAGATACACTTAGATTTTTGCTCCTTCTCCTTGTACTGCTGGCACGGCTGCGACTGCGACTAGACTTCCCTGCAGATTTTCAAATGACTTCTACCTGACTGTTGATATATTCTCAAATTGACCATCATAACGTTATACTGGAAAATATGTACAACTAAAACGTTAACCCAAGGAGCAAAGATTAACGTTACTGTCTGAACACACTGTGATTTTACTTGACTCACTCTCTCACACACATAACTCAACTATCATACACTCACTCGCCGATTGTAAATTGAACAGCTAACGTTAAGATGCGATTCACTTTAAATTTGTTGACAAACTGGTGACGTTACGGTTACATAATTTAACGTTAGGGTTAACCAATTTAACATTAACAATAGACTAGGGTGACTTCATTCTTTATAGCTCCATGGGGCAAACGTTACCAAGCTCCGCACGTGAGGTTGAGGGTTGTTTAACGTACAAAGGAAACCTGTTAAAAGTTAGCTTGTTAACAGTTAGCTAACATTAGCTAGCCAGTAAATTCCATCCAGTATTTTCATGGCACATGATATGGAGCACATGCTATGACATTCTAATGTGCACTCAGAGCACGGGCTGAAACGGTCACGGAGCTCGCCGAAGCGTGCACTGCTACGTCCTGCAAAACCGCACCCATCCGGGTGAAATACCAAGTTTTCAGGGAGTCCCGCATTCGCACACGGTTCTTGTGAAACGTTTGTGTGAATGTTAAATACAATGTGATTTGTTTGACAGTCAGCGGACCAGGACCAGAATTAGAGACTGATGACAAATGTATGCCTCACGTTATTTAGCCAAGTTAGCTAGCTAGCTACGTTGAATGTAGCCATCATAGATATAAAAATATGGTAGCCATAACTAGCTAGCTAGCTACATAATGTTAACTGTCTATACCTGAAGGTGGTAAGTTATTAAGCCAAGTTAGCTAGCTAGCTACCTTGAATGTAGCCATCATATATATAACAGTATGGTAGCCATAACTAGCTAGCTAGCAACATAATGTTAACCGTCCATACCTGAAGGTGGTAAGTTTGTCGTTTCATCATGCGTGTTGCTGGTCTCCTTTAAAATCTGTAGGCCCTTGCCGCAAGAACTTCAAAAGTGTGGCAGTACACCAAACTGCTTTCCACAGTAAGGGCAATACATATTTCCAATCTATTTCTCCTTTCTACATATAAAGTACTACATGGTGAAACCAAAATGTATAAAAATGGCCTTTAATAAAAGCTCTGGGTCTGTGCTGGACTCTTCGTTCGTTCAGCTCAGCTGAAAAAGCGGGCAAACTAGCTACTTCTGTTAGTCCCAGATTGACACACTGTGCATCCAATCAGCAACGAGAAATACTTCTTTCAATTTGTACCTACCCTTTCCGTTTTCAGTGAAATTGCTGGTGTGTGTTTTTTAACTTGCTGGTGTTTTCTGAACTTGCTGGTGTGTGTTTTTTAACAAGATAACCAGTCTGTTATCTACCATGTTAGCTTTCAGAATAACCAGCAAAAACAAAACCTGCACTTCAAGATTGTTTACAATCTACGCATTGCAGATATTTTCCATGAATACGAGTGCGGAGAAAGAAGTGCATGTATCCGCAAATAATGTTGATTAAAAATGTGCACAATTTCGTACTGCAAATCAGTGGCGGTTCTATAATGCGGGGCGCTGGGGCGCCGCCCCCCTAAATGCGAAATGATTATAAAATAAAAATTGTTTACTGGTACAATGAGCCTGGTAGTCTGTCAGCGCCTGCCAGCATTCATTAAAAATTGGTTCCAAAATCAAATTGTATTCAGTTTATTTCTGTGTGATTATAGCCTACTTCCTGGGTGAAGGGCGCCAGCCAAATGAGTGTGTATGTAAGTCTTTCAACTTCTGGCAAACAGGTGACCTGAGGCTGCTCTCTAAATGGTTGCTTCAGATTTTCCTACTTTTGTTGGCAGCGAATTGGTATTGTTTTTATGTTTTTTTGATCTAATGTAATTGGACAATTCTCGACGCTATCTTTCATGTTCACCTCCGCCATTAATATAACTACGGATGTGCGACTGTCACTCCTGTTCCTTAGCTAGCTGACCGGTACTTTCAGGAGATGGCAACTTCAAGTAGAACCGTGGAAATCGAAGAAAATTTGGTTATTTCCTTACAAAAACGCCCTTTCACAAGGCGTTCACTGGAAGAAAAAAAGAGGATAAAGGAGCTTGGCCCGGACCGACCCATTTTACAAATTCAGCAGCAAGTGATCGAGGACGAGCATACACCCGGAGCGGGCTCTTGTTATGACAAACGGAGTTGGCTAGCTGGATGTGGTGTAAGTAATGCCTTTTATTGCTTTCCGTTTGCTATTTCAAAGTGTCGGCACCGAAGCGTTGTGGACAACGACGGGGGTACAAGACCTATAACATCTTTCTGAAAAATGCAAACGGCACGAAAGTAGCCGCAGCCGTGGTCTAGACAATAGTATGAGACTAAATTTTTTTGGCAGGTTTAGCACTGCTAGATGAAGGCTACAGGATTGGAATTAGAAGGCACAACGAAGAGATGACAAAATCAACACATCCTGTCCAGAGTAATAGACTGTGTTAAATTTTGTGGAGCTTTTGAGTTGGCTTTCCGTGGCCACGATGAGAGTGAGAGCTCCGATAATCCCTGGATATTCCGTGGGTTGGTGAATTTGGTTGCCTCCTGTAAACTTCAGCATTCACATTTTATCCAGCAGATGGCCACAGAAGGCTCTATAAATGACATTGGAGTTAGCTAATATTTTCCTACTTTTTTATGACTTCATAGAATGTAACAGTGGCAGTAAAAATGACTTTAGTAGTTCCATATTTAGAAATTGAGCTGTTGCCTGTTGGTAACTTTAGGTGATGTAGGTGAAATGGGCATTTTGTCATCTCTACATATTTTATATTATTAAGGAGGGCAAAATGTGTTCAAGTAGTGCTACTGGCCAGTGTTTAGGCAACATAAGTGTGTTGTGTTGTTTTTAGATTTATTTATTTATTTATTTGATTTGATTTAATTGTATTTGCTGAGCTATGAAGTGCTGCTTCAGTTTGTTTGTCCCCCCCAAAACTGCGCCCCCCCCCAAAATCTTTTATCACCAGCCACCACTGCTGCAAATGAAAATAAATGTAGGCTATAAGGCTTAGGCTACTGATACTCAGGGAAAATCAGGGGAAGTTTCCGCCACTGCTTAGTGATTAAAACGGATTTTTCTAAATCGCATTCATCATTTAATCTCCCTAAAACAATGCGAAGAAGCTGTGTGTCACTTTCCAATTGATTAATCACTGAAAATTAATTAAAACAGTTTGAGATCAATGATTAGTGTAAAGGAAAGTTTTGCGCCCCACCAATTTTCAGCTCACCAGTCGCCGTTCCTTGAAAATATATGCCGCTGGAGTGAAGGTAAAAGTTATGCTTCTTGAATTAAGGTAAATAAGTCCATGCTGCTTCTCTCATACGCTCACAGAGAAGAGTGCTGCGCCTTACAGAGAGTGAAGGCTGCGTCAGAGGGCCGCATGTTGCGTTAGTGGAGCGCAGGCATTACAAAAAGGGACTTTTTTTATTATTGGCCAGCCGATAAAAATATGCCGATACCGATAATATGAAAAATGACGAATATCGAAGCCGATTATCGGCCGGACAGATAATCGGTCGACCCCTTAAAAAAAAAAAAGTATTTCATAGCCAGCTTAACCTGCTGCTAGTGTATTATTTCTGATGGCTAAGTCACTGGGAAAACTCGTTTGAACAACAATATTTTTACATATATTTTTTCTCCAAGATCATGTCTACAGTATGGTATAAAGCATTTCAGTTTTACGAATGGGTGTTTTTTGTAATTATGGTGATAAGGAGATATGCGCAAGCCTCAGGAATCCGAATCCCGAGCAGCTCGAATAGTATTTTGTTGCCAGTGTACATGTTTTCAAGTGGCTATGTCACCGGGAAAACTGGTTAGAACAACAATATTTTTACATATATTTTTTCTACAAGACCGTGCCTACAGTATGGTATAAAGGATTTTAATTTTACAAATGGGTGTTTTTTTTTTTTTTTATTAGGGTGAAAATGGGGACATGAGCCTGGTCGATTCCAGTCCCCAACTGCAATGGAATTTTGAAGCCACGGGGCCACAGTTTGAAACTGAGACATTTTGGCACGTGTTTCGTTTTGAGAGTACGCTTTTCATTAAATGACGCATCCCATAACACATGCCAGTAAATGCATACAGTATGTTCGTTTTACTGTACAAATACCACAGAATATTGGTTCGTGTTGTTGAAGGAAAACAGATAACCCCACCCTCAAAGTCGCACAGGTAATGATGCGTTTTGCTCCAACGACTGATTACATGCGGAGCAAAGCGGATAATTTTAAAATCATATTATAGGAAATAACAGTTGTATTCTGGCAAATTAGCGATTTATATGTTGTTATTTGACTATACTGTATCATTTATGACATCATGCATGAAGAATAAACTGTCAAAGTATGTTTTCTGAAAGATCACCAAAACAGGTTTGATCTCCCTAAATATGTTTGAAGTAACAGTATGGGAATCGAAGGAAAAGGCAATTTAAGAAATTGAATGGTTAATCCGTTTATGTTGATAACTGAACCAAAGAAAAGAGACAATGAAAAGCTGACTAAAATGTGCACCAGTGCCTACACACATTGACTGTGTCCGTTTCTTTATCATGTTTCAGTGTTAAAGGAGCGTGGTTTGTACCTAGCCCAGGTTCCCCTTGGCCTTAGCCTGGTAACACTGGCACTGGTACACTAAGGGTTTCTCTGGAGTCAACAGGGAGCATCGTTGCATTCAAATCTTGTGTGTTAGCAGGGCCAAGCCATCTGGCAGCTGTATGAGACATACAAATTCAGTGTCAGATCCTTGAAAATCTGCACTTCCAGTGGCATGAATAATATGAATAGCAATAATGGATAAACGCTGTGCCTTGGCGTTGTCCAGGATGTTTTATGTGACAACTTTAAGGCCTGATATTTCAAAGCTTTGTGATGAAGAACCTTGCTATTTAAAGCCTTAAAGAGTTCAGACGCATTGAACCTGCATGTGGTCGAAACAGATATATTAACGATATCAAAGAACTGCCCCTCGGACAAGCACCCCACGCTGATGAGAGAGGGACAGTGTCTCAGCGGGATCGTCCCCCTCCCCCCAACCCGACCTCAGACCTGCACACCATGTTTCTGACTTTACTTTAAAAAGGAACAGGCTCAGGATTTATTTATTATGCCTCCGCGACGGCACAGCGGTGGCCGGAGGCATTATGTTTTCGGGTTGTCCGTCCGTTCCGATTCTCGTGAACGCGATATCTCAGCAACGCCTTGAGGGAATTTCTTCAAATTTGGCACAAACGTCCACTTCGACTTAAGGATGAACTGATTAGATTTTGGTGGTCAAAGGTCAAGGTCATTGTGACCTCACAAAACACATTTTTGCCTTGAGGGAATACAAAACATGTTTTTTCCTTGAGGGAATTTCTTCGCATTTGGCACACATGTCCAATTGGACTCAAGGATGAACTGATTAGATTTTGGTGGTCAAAGGTAAAGGTCACTGTGACCTAACGTCCGTCCCATTCTCTCATGAACGCGATATCTCAGGAACGCCTTGAGGGAATTTTTTCAAATTTGGCACAAACTTCCACTTAGACTCAAGGATGAACTAATTAGATTTTGGTGGTCAAAGGCGGAGGCATACAACCGCAAGGCGGTATTTCTAGTTTTTGTATTTATTTCTTCATTCATTTTTCCCATTCACATTGATAGTTCCTCTGTACAGGTTTGAATCTGTGTTGCCACATAAATAGCAGTTTAATCTATTACATCATTTTCTTTGAATAAACCAGAGACGGGAGTGATCTTTTCAAAGGTGTGAAAGATTTTTAAAAATTAATTTTCTTTTTAAATATCAGCCCTGGGATGTTGAGCAGTACATCCTACAGAACTACTGCTTTGCAGTTTTCCAGCCCACCCTTTGAACTGGTGTAAAATCCGGATGGCGACATTGTTGACTGTGGTCAGTTGCTCTGGTTAAGTTGACACACGAGTGGCCAATCGAAACCTTTTTTTTTCTTTCTGCTATGTTGCTTTTCTTATACATTTTAAAGTGTCCGTGCGAGATGTACTCACAAAGCGTCCGCTCTTACAGATGCAATCCGGTGGAAAGGGATGATTAGCTAATGGGATAATTGCCACTATAATTGGCATGCTGTAATCATGAAAAACAATCGAACTGCCGCGGTTACGGGCTAATTGCGCCACGCCGGCCAGCCTCCGCTGTGCGTGTCACGCGTCACTTCCACCGGCGTACACATTGCTCCAGCAGTAGCGTGTCACGCGTCACTTCCACCGGCGTACACATTGCTCCAGCAGTAGCGTGTCACGCGTCACTTCCACCGGCGTACACATTGCTCCAGCAGTAGCGTGTCACGCGTCACTTCCACCGGCGTACACATTGCTCCAGCAGTAGCGCGTCACACGTCACTTCCACCGGCGTACACATTGCTCCAGCAGTAGCGTGTCACGCGTCACTTCCACCGGCGTACACATTGCTCCAGCAGTAGCGTGTCACGCGTCACTTCCCCCGGCGTACACATTGCTCCAGCGGTAGCGTGTCACGCGTCACTTCCACCGGCGTACACATTGCTCCAGCAGTAGCGTGTCACGCGTCACTTCCCCCGGCGTACACATTGCTCCAGCAGTAGCGTGTCACGCGTCACTTCCCCCGGCGTACACATTGCTCCAGCGGTAGCTTGTCACGCGTCACTTCCACCGGCGTACACATTGCTCCAGCGGTGCGCGCCACGCGTCACTTCCACCGGCGTACACATTGCTCCAGCAGTAGCGTGTCACGCGTCACGCGTCACTTCCACCGGCGTACACATTGCTCCAGCAGTAGCGCGCCACGCGTCACTTCCACCGGCGTACACATTGCTCCAGCGGTAGCGTGTCACGCGTCACTTCCACCGGCGTACACATTGCTCCAGCGGTAGCGTGTCACGCGTCACTTCCCCCGGCGTACACATTGCTCCAGCGGTAGCGTGTCACGCGTCACTTCCACCGGCGTACACATTGCTCCAGCGGTAGCGTGTCACGCGTCACTTCCACCGGCGTACACATTGCTCCAGCAGTAGCGCGTCACGCGTCACTTCCACCGGCGTACACATTGCTCCAGCAGTAGCGTGTCACGCGTCACTTCCACCGGCGTACACATTGCTCCAGCGGTAGCGTGTCACGCGTCACTTCCACCGGCGTACACATTGCTCCAGCAGTAGCGTGTCACGCGTCACTTCCACCGGCGTACACATTGCTCCAGCGGTGCGTGTCACGCGTCACTTCCACCGGCGTACACATTGCTCCAGCAGCAGCGTGTCACGCGTCACTTCCACCGGCGTACACATTGCTCCAGCAGTAGCGTGTCACGCGTCACTTCCACCGGCGTACACATTGCTCCAGCGGTGCGTGTCACGCGTCACTTCCACCGGCGTACACATTGCTCCAGCAGTAGCGTGTCACGCGTCACTTCCACCGGCGTACACATTGCTCCAGCAGTAGCGCGTCACGCGTCACTTCCACCGGCGTACACATTGCTCCAGCAGTAGCGCGTCACGCGTCACTTCCACCGGCGTACACATTGCTCCAGCAGTAGCGTGTCACGCGTCACTTCCACTGGCGTACACATTGCTCCAGCAGTAGCGTGTCACTGTCGTACGCCGAAAGGAACCCCTTAAGGAGTAAGACTGCAAATCTCTTAACTGAACATTCCAATGCTGATGTCACAATCACTACTGGTGATTGGAAAGCAATGGAGTTCTAGAACACTGACTTAGAAATCTGAAAAAAGACACCTGTTATTCAAAGGCTTGATCAATGAGCAGCTCAGGGCCAGCAGTAGCAGTCGTGTGGGCAAAGCGGAGCGAGAGCGCATGATGGAGGGGGTTCAGCGAGCCGTTTGCCTTCAGATGCGATGCGAGGGGATTTAACGGTTCGCTCCGGGCCGTCGGCGTGTGAATCAGTCAGCCGCAGACTCTGGGATTGCGCCGGGATTTCGATGAGCTGACCACCAAAGCTTCCAGAGTACTCATACTACCTCTTCTTCTTCTTCTCCTCTCCTGCATGTCTTTTTTCTTCTCCTTTTTGCTCTGTCCCTTCTTTTCTCTGTGCAATCGCTTAGCAAGTTTATACGACTGGATATTGAATACAAATGTTAATTTAAAGATTATATCTGTGTCTGTGGCTTGGATCTTACAGATCTAACGATGTGGACTTTATGTAACGTGCCACGTAGGCTTTTAAGCTGCTCTGGATAAGAACTTAAGGCTGGCATATGCTATTCAATCAACCCAGACTGTTTTTGAAGAGCAAGTGTGCATATTATTAATTAGGCAGTGTGTTATTAAATAATGATTTTTTGAATGATGATTAAGGACTTTTTACCAGATGCTGTACATAAAGTACTTGTACTTCATATGAAATGTAAAGAGGTAGCTTGTGCCCAGTTAACCATCAGCCATTACTGTACCTTTGCTTCCTAAAGATCAAACCAGTAAAAATTAGGGATGCAACGGTACATGGTATGTTGTCAAACCATTCGGTACGCCCCCTACAGTTCAATACGCACATGTGAACCGTGGTATTATGACATGCCTGTCATTTTCCTATAATTTCCACACGCACGTAGTACATTCAGATCCACAGAACATCTCTGGAGCCTATCAGAATTTCCCTGGAGCCTATCAGCGCTCTGTGCAAATACAAGCTGGAGAAGAGAGGGGAAACTAAAAACGAATGTTCTCTCAGCTCCAACGTGACAATGGCGAGCGCTAGCGACACAGAGAGAGGCAAATTTGAAGAGGCGCCGCTGTCTTTCAAATCCGCTGTGTGGGAACATTTTGGATTCAGCGTTCAATACGATGACGAGGGTAAGAGGGTAAACAAAGTACGGTCTGCAGGCTTTGCTTTGCCACTGTCGGCTACTCGCGTGGAAACACTTCTAACATGATGTCTCATTTACGTCGCCATCACCCGGCCGTATCCCATGCAGGTGGAGCTGGGGCAAGGAGAGTCCACTCGCTAGCGAAAACACAACAGTCTCTCGCTGCTGCCTTCCAACAAAAATGTGCGACAAATTCAGAAAAACAAAGAAATAACGAAAGCAGTGGGAGTATTCATAGCCAAAGATTCGCAGCCCTATTCGGTGGTTACTGACTCGGGATTTCGTCGCCTGATGAAAAAAATTGAACCGTGTTACAATGTCCCCTTCCGCACACATTTCAGCAGCAAAGTAATTCCCGAACTCTATGAAACATCACGGAGAGAAATTGAAAATGAATTGACACAGACACCCTATCTAGTACCCTGTTTATTTAAAATAGAGAAGGCAAAGCACCTACAGGTTGTCAAAGCTAAGACAGAAGAACCTCAAAATACAGGAATAGGTAGCTCAATTGATGTTGCACTTTATGTGATTTTTAAATTTAATATTGCCTATACAAGTATGTACCCTGTTTACTTAAAATAGAGAAGGCAAAGCACCTACAGGTTGTCAAAGCTAAGAAGCACTTTTTATGTTTTTAATGTTTTTCTCCCCTTGATTTCATACAGAAACCAGGCCTAGTCAGTCATGCTGCCATTTTTCTGAATGGAAAGTTTTATTTGTCTATTGGCAAGGTACCGAAACCGTACTGTTACCGTGGCCCAAAAACCATGATACACACCGAACCGTGGGCCCGCTGAGCTGTTGCATCCCCAGTAAAAATGTATACCTCAGTACACCATGCCAACCTTGAATTATGAAGCCACATCATCATAAATTCGGATTTGTCTGTGTAAAAATTAAGAATTGTTTTAAAAAAAACAATGGCATCTACTGTAATATGAGAAGTTTGGCTTGTTGCAATTAAACCATTTGAACAACTGCATCGAATCCATTGACAAATCCTTTGTGTCTTTAATTCATGGCCGATTAAAACATCTGTATCAAAAACACAAAAATGTGACCCTGTCCAGCCCGTATTTTATGTAATCAAATGAAGCCAATGAAACAAAATTGAATCGATGAGACTTTTAAAAAATGTATTCCACTGCCAGTGGTAGATGGTAGAAAGTAATCTTAAAGTAGCAGCAATGTCATTTTTCCATGGTTTGATATTTTCCTGTGCAACACAGAGCACCGAAATGAATTTAGCATACTTGGAAAAAGTGCCACCCACAGATTTTGTGCATGAGAAGGCAGGTTTTTTTTTCTTTTTTTAAAAGTGGTCTGACCAATGACTCACAACCAGGAGCGTCAATCATTCCATAAAGACTCATTTTCTTTGGCGCAAACCACTTGCTTCCATTTTCTGTACCCCAGTGCAGTGGGGGAAAAAAATGACTTAATAAACAAAGAGGGATTGATTAAATCGCATACCCCCTTAAAGCTCAGCCCTTTCTCTCAAACAGAATAAAAGCTTCTTATCCTCCCAACCAGTTGGGCTTTGAAGCTGGTCTCTCAGACTGCTTTTCTCTCTTTCACAGTCCAGGGCTGTGTGCTTCTTCACCCATGAAGAACTGTGACTTCACTCGGCCTTTATCCTGCCTGACATGCATTTCTTCAGCGTTTGAAGCCGTCAGTTACAGAATGTCAGTTACAGGATGTAACTCCTCCCCTCCCTTGTGGAGGCGGGCGTCTCAGAATCTGTCCTTGGACGTGTCAGCATCATCTCTAGAAGTGCATTCCCTCCAGGTTTTCTGGCGGAGATTAGTTTCTTCCCCATCTTTGTGCTCTTTTGACCAGATTCCCAAAGGACTCCTCCCCTCTTCTCTTTACACTAAATTTCTTGGTCCCGTTATCTTTGGTCATGGCCTGCCACATCATTGTCACACGTCTCACACTGCGATATTTCTACTTTTAGCATGAAAAACCTTCATGAAAATTAAAATCGCTTAACAAATGCTATTTGTGTGTATTTGACCTTTGCCAATATATTGTTTAAAACTACAATGTAAGTTAAAAATAAGAGGGCCTATTCTATGGTAATTATGACTACACTAACATGTATTATCCTCCTCAGTTACATTGTAAATGTATCTTTAGGCAATAACAATGTTCAGTGGATTAATACATAATCTGTAATCAGGGTAAAGTTAAACTTTTATCCTACTATTTCTGTAACCCTTCTAGGTGTTTTTTGTTTTTTTTTAGTTGTACTATGTGTATCTAGTATGGCCATTTTAGGAGAAGCTTAGCCATCCTGTACCTGTGATTTGTTTTCAACTGACCATTACGAAATGAGATGGAGCCTGTGCCAGTCTTTATAAAATGAACATGTCAGGCTGTGATTGGCTAATATGTGATATAGAGGAAAATATGTCCGTTTACCAACTGTTCCAATGAAATTGAGAGAAAACTGTCCATTGTGATTTAGAAGAATACATTTTTTTAATGATAATTAAATTCTCCCTGATTCGTCAAATGAACACCATCCATTGACGCGATCCATGTTCTGCGCTCAGCCTGGGTTGCGCGCCTACAAATGGCGCACAACATTTCACCAAATTGTTCGCGGCTGGGGCCCTGAGCCGGCGGAAAACTTTTCCCCAACCGCTAGCTGCGGGCCTCGCCACCCATCCGAAAAAACTGTACACCATTTCCCCAGCATTTCTTTTTTAGCACATCACCCCCCCCCCCCCCCCCCCCCCGGGTCTCTTTCAGGACACGGAGAAATCTGCCTGGCTAACGCGTAACGGCGGTGGCTGCATGGCTAATGAAGACTGATCGCAGCGACCCGCTGGGGTCCGTGTGCTTCCGAATGCGTTCCCTCATACATTAGGGCGACGGTGGCAGGCACAAGGCAAACGGCGGAACATATTTGTCTGCTGGGGATGCATAATCTCAGGCAATCTACAGTGTTGAGGGCCGTGACAGCAAAGGTATGGTGATTCAGGGACTTGGGACCTGCATTCTTTTTAGCTATGCTCTGCATTTTATTGTCTTTCATTTTTTCAGGGTTTTTTAATGAATTGAGCAACACAAGCAAATTAATGCTTTATATATTTTTAAAATGTAGGTTAAATTTGTATCTGCACTTGATTAATAAGGTACTGAAACAAAGTAATTTTGATAACAGGTCATTAGTGGGTAATTCAGGCAACGTATTCTGGGTCACCTGCACTTGAAATTAGTTGCTTCAATAAATTACATGTCACATTACTGTCCGCTCTGGATAATGATGTATTTTAAGCCAATAAATAATGATGATTCCATCACAGCCTCTCTCCTGTGCAGTAAAGTATGTTTGTAGGAACTCTATGCCAAAGTTTTATTTTTTAAAAGTATTTCATTTCAATTTTCTAATCTAAAAATATACATGTGCAAAATTCTCTGTGTGGTGATTCACCCACTACCAGTGAAAACCTCCATTCATCTCCATTTAAGCAGCCCCATTGGCTTCTGCCTCAGGTGCTCTTGAGCACGACATTCATAAGTGCTGATTTGGGTTGCGGAAGTCGATTTTGATGCGTTACAGGTGACAGCGTTTAACCCAATTCTGCGCTGCACGTTCGAAAACATGACCCCCTCAACAGAAGGAACCAGGACCTGTTTTTCCTGCATCTCCCGTTACATGGACATTTCAATTAAGATGATTTATAGCAATTTTGTAATGGATCTGCCAACAGCAAAGCAGCACTTTGTGTGTGTGCCTGCATGTACGCAAGTTGGCGAAGGTCTTTTCACAAAAGTTTTTGCAAGGAAACATATTCTAGAGCTTTCACAGATCAACACGTGTGCATGCACTTCCTAAATCAAGGGCATGTGATTGACATGGACACACTGCCGTGTGGCACTAAAGATTTCACTTGGGCTGTACGGAGTGAGGCATGTCATTGACTCCGGGTAAAAAAAGAAATCTCTTAATGCAACATCAGGGACCCTTCAATCTTTCCAGTATCTGCACAGAAAAGAAGAAAAAAAACAGACAAGAGCAGCTGGTTCCGGTGTTTTTCTCCAGAGTCCTCCCAGGGTAGCTGTTCCAGAGGTTTAGCCACGGCTGGACTGGCCCCTCGGGCAGTTCTGGCCCTGGGTACAGCCGTTGCGTTATGACAGGGATCGGATTGATCAGTGTACATGCCGGGTTTCCTAATTGCGATGAGCGTCCTTTGAGGACGGTCATGACAAAGAGCAGCCTTGGTGGTGAACACAAAAAAAGGGGGCCATAACAAGGCTAAGCTCGGAGCTTACTGAGGCAGAGCGAGCGAGTGGGAACGGCAGGAGAGAGAGCGAGACCACGTCCTCATTAGAGGGCAGCTGCGGCCTCCCTTTCCCAGGTGGCTCGGCGCCTCTGTACGCTTCACGAAACGGCTTTAAAAGTGTCCGTCAGGACCGCCGCCCCCCCGCCACCTCCTCCATCCCCGGTCCGATTGGCGCGATTCCCGGCTCCCGGGGGGACGGCTCAGAGATGAGATCAGGTCCCGCTGTTGTCACAGCTCCACCGGGTCGGCTAGCGCCACACCGCTATGTTCTCCTTCTAAAGGCACATTGCCCTAGTTAAAGCCTTTTCCATCGCCCTCGGGGACAGGAGAGCTGGTGGTGGGCAGCAGAGGAGACGGGGAAGCATCACCAGTCTGAAAATTTGGAGGATTTTTCATTTATATATATATATATACATATATATATAGCAGCACTAAAATGAGAAATAGAGCTCTGTTTTAGTGTTCATTAAAGTACGGCAGGCCTGACCTGGTTCTTAACACTTCAAAGACGCTGCATTCCTTTTTTTTTTTCTTTTTTTTTGCCTTGTATTTTATTTTCTGAAGAAGTCCATTTTCTCCTTTTCTGAATAGTGATAATATGATGCCTACTTTTTGGGAATTCCATGATATCACTGTATTGTTCAACATAGCCACTTTTTCAGAAATAATTTTTTCCATGTACATTTGTCAGTATACTAGGCAACAAAAGCGTTATGTAATATGTTCAAAAAATCCATTTTTTAAATCCAGTTCTCCAATAACCTTAAATACCTTAATTTGGAGGTGTGTGAGATGGGTTTGAGTAAGTACATGAGGTGTCGTTCAGGGTATAATAGACTAGTTCTCCTTACAGCGAAGTGAAGTTTAGCATCACAGCAGACATGTGGAAGGAGGAGATTAAGAAGCTCACTCCTCTTTGACACCCACGAGCGATTCATTCAGCGTCACACTTTCGGAGTTTACCGGGTGCTGTGAGACAGTAATTCAGCACAGAGTCTGCCGGAGCACAAACCTGTTAATTACTGCTGGAGTGTAAGGGTTCACATTTAATTTATTTTAATGACCAAAGAAGGGTCCTAAGTGTCTCAAGGTTCAAACCATTTAACAATGGCCCAGATTAAATTTCACCGAAAAGGAGCACTTAATCCTGTTCATGCTTTGAAAATTGAAACGTGTGTACTGTTTTTTTTTTTTTTTAACTAAATGAAAGTTACCCACATTTTCTGAGCTGGTATTCAGACTAACTTTGCTCATGTGTGTGTTATTGAATGGGCTTCCTCGAATTCCCAGGCTGAGCACACGCCCACGAATCCACAAAAAAAAAATGCTGCCACTAATGTTCCACTTCAACAGCACTTCTGGCCTGGCCTAGGCATCTCCAGCTTCACTAAGCTCAGATGAGACTTTAATTGTGAAATATTTGCTAGGGCATTCATGAATTGAAATGAAGAGGTGGTCACTGCACCAAAAAGGCAGCAAAATATCTTAATTTAAATGTATTTGAAAAAATAAAATCTTTTACAATAAAACTGTAGTAAATAATACTATCTGTGTATAAGTGAATTCATATTTACTATTCGGCCACTGAATTGAGTCTGCATTCTTCTCTTGCAATAGAATGCTGGTGTAGGGTTAAAAAATGCAAGGTTTAAAACAAATTACAAAAATGTAAGCTAAATTTTACTTGGAGCTGCTTGTGCTACAACAAAAGCAGATTTGGGTAATCTTTTTGCTCGATATATAAAACATGCAGACGTGTTGAAGAGGTTTAGGTTTTGTTGGAAGGTTTTCTTGGCACACATCAGGCCTCTTGATACCAACTGAGCATCATTTCAGCGCCACGGCCATACCTAAGAATTATAGCTAACCATGTGCATCCCTTTATCGTCACAGTTTTTTTTCAAATGGATACCAGCAGGATGATGCACCATGTCAGAAACCTCATTTTGCTTCCAGAACCATGACAGTGACTTCAGTTTACTCCAATGGCCTGCACAGTCTACAGATTTGGCGGCAGTGTAGTATAATGAGTAAGGAGCTGGTCATGCAACCCAGAGGTGAGAGGTTCAATTCCCTGGTAGGACACTGCCGTTGTACCTTGTACTACTTAGCCTGCATTGCTTCAGTGTATATCCGACTGTATAAATGGATGCAATGTGAATGCTATGTAAAAAAAGTTGTATAGGTTGCTCTGGATAAGAGTGTCTGCTAAATGCCTGTAATGTAATTTAGATCCAATAGAGCACGTTTGGGATGAGGTGGAACCAGAGGTTTGAAGCATGAATTTGTGGCTGAAAAATCAGAAGGAACTGTGTGACATTACCAAGGCAGCATGGACCAGATTTCCCAAGAAAGGTTTGCAGGATCTTTTTGAATCCATGCCATGTATAAATCACGCCGTTCTGGAGGCAAAAGGGGGTTCTAATTGGTGCGAGATGGTTGTACCTACTAAAGTGGTCTCTGAGCATATATTACTCACTAACCATTCACCATAAAACACAAACATTTTATTGAACCCAAGTAATGAGGCTTAAGGACAGCACTTCTCTTAGAGGAATTTATTAGATCAGGGGGAAAATAAAGACCAAAGCATTTCAGAGCAAAGCTACTTCATCTGAGTACAGGGACATAGTCTGTCCCAAAATTCCCTGTTGGTAGAACACTAGATATTCTACCTTTTTTATGAGTTGCTTTAATTGCCATGGAGTGCAGTGTTGCAATGAAGTTGGCTTTGCATGTGCATATTTGAAATCTGAACAGGCCTCTTTGTCCTTAACTTTTAAGCTCAAAACTATGAATGGAATAAATTAATTTATTTTTGATGGAGACTGCTTCATGGTTTAGGAGGAGAAATGTAAAATAATAGTATAGGAATCATCATCACAAGAAACATCACTCTAGATTTCAACATTAACAAAACAGTGTCATTGTAATCTCCAGATGCATTTTATTTTATAAGATGCTATTTTTTTGTAATTACAAGATTTAAAAAAAATATACAAAAATGTTATAGTTGGTGACCTGTGTGAAAAGCTATGTACAAATATTCTAGTTATCTTTATTTTCCTAGAGATTGGAGTTGAGTTTTCCTCTCCATAAGATTATTTCACTGATTTACCAATACTATTTGTCAACCGATTCATTTTTTTAACATCTATAACTCCATGGAATTCTTTAGAATTATTAAGCATTTCCTCAACGTTGCACATGGGAGTCTTCTTTTGCAGTACCCTAATTATAGGAAATGACTAGGTAAATAAATAGTAGTAATTACTAATTTATGGTAACATGGTAACAAATTAGCCAACAAATTAGATGCAGGTATGTTCTTGGTATCAAGAGGGTGCTCATGATGTCTTAAAAACAGAATCAAATTGGCTGAAAAGGAAAGTGGTGCTAATTAAAACGTAAATGGTTTAGAGAAGAGGGTACCATCAGTAAGTGCTTGTAAGTGCTCCCAAGTAATGCTTGTGGAGTATTTCAGCTTGGAATCACTAGAAAATAGCAATATAATTAGGTGGTAATAATTGGCAATAAAAGTGGAACCAGTTCAAAGAGAAGGCTAATTTCTGGGTATTTATAAAGTACTTATGTTGCATCACAAATGTCAATGCATGGTAAGAAATGTATATAATCACAAATATGTCCATATAAAGGTGGTAATTTCTCGGTATTGGTACATTCTTATGATGTATTCAGAAGGAACCAGTTAGGACGTTAATAATTACATGCAGACATATTTGTTGAGCAGCGTTGTGTAGGGATTAATAAATTCTTGTTTTCACAGTTATGAGAAACCAAAATGTAAGCCTTAAGCAAATACTTACCAAACCACTTAACAAATAAACTGGGTTTTAGAACTAACCACTCATGTACAGTGCCATAGTTAGTTAGTTGCCGCCAAGTCGTTTACGACTCATGGCGCCCCTGTGTGTAACAGAGAGAAATGTTCCCTGGTCTTGCGCCACATGCCTGACCACTTGTGATTCAGAGGGTTTTCATTGGCTTGTTTTCGGGAGTAGATCGCCAGGCCTTGCTCCCCAGTCTGTTCCTTGTCTGGAAGCTCTGCTGAAACTTGTCCACCCTGGGTGACCCTTCTGGTAGTGGAACGCATAGTTTCCAGCATCATAGCAACACGCAAGCCACCACAGTACGACAAACTGAGGGACGGGTGGTGGCAGTGCAGTAACATGCTGTAATTAATATTACTCCATAGAAAAGAACAATTTTCACAACCTGGCTTATTTAATGTTTAATAAAATTAATAATGATAATAATAAATTATTTATTTAGAACCTTTCATACAAAAAGTACAGCTCAATGTGTGTCACAGAAAGAACAAAACAGTGCATGCATATACACATACAGTATGTGCATACATGGATAGTGTTTTTATATATATTTTTATGTTAAAGACATTAGTTATTGTAAGATAATAGAGACTTGTTGTTGAGTGTTACAAAGATTAAACTTTTGAATTCCGAATAATACTTATTCAGCTGTAAAATTAAATGTATTGCAGCTGCTTTGTCAATATGTAAATGTTTCCATGAGATATGTACAAATTGTACTAAAGAAATGCTTTCAGGAATCTATGTTGAAAATGTTATTTCACATAAAGATTTTTTAGCAATAGGTACTTTTCTCAATTCAGGTTAATGTAACATGAATGTAACAGGTATACTGGAGCAAGAATTGCAGTTAAATGAGACAGAACATGCATTCACAGTGCAAAAGTACAGCTTTACAGAATTGTAAGATAAGATTCTAAAGGGCATCTTGGGTATAAATATTTCTAGGAAAAGTCTACAAAGTAGTTTTCCCCCTTTTGGTATGACAAGCTGTTTAAACTCGCTGGGCTATGTGGTTGGCGCTTCATAGATTTGCCACGGAGTCGACTCAGTGCAAACTTGCTAATTGCACGGGTGTTCCAGGGCATATTTTAGCAAAATGTTTTAATAAGCACAGTTATGCATCACACTGCATCACGTTTAATTAGCATCTGGTGCTCC
This sequence comes from Anguilla anguilla, assembly GCF_013347855.1. Lineage (NCBI taxonomy): Eukaryota > Metazoa > Chordata > Actinopteri > Anguilliformes > Anguillidae > Anguilla > Anguilla anguilla. The sequence continues at coordinate 33,921,210 of NC_049209.1, forward strand.
CCCCCCATCTGCTCCTTACTTCCACCTTCTATGTGGTGGTGTTAGGCAAAATCTTTCACATTTCGCCCTTCCAAGCACAAACCTTTTAAAATATTTATCTGGAAACATCTATTAATATGAACTAGGTGAAATTAATGGATTAATGTACAGCTGAATGCAATGGGAAAATACATTTAGAAAGAGAACCACTGGCATTTTCGCAGGGGGAAACCAACAACAACCTTTTTTACAAAACTAATGCACATATTTAATGACCAAATAAGCAATTAGGCACGCAGAACCCTGGATATAGCTGGATTAGCACCAGAGCACTGACCCAACGAGAACAGACTGGCTGTGAATTCATGCGGTCCAGGCCGTATGTGCCACACCGCCCACCAAAGACTGCGGCTGGGTCACGAAACAGTTACTGCGTCTCCTCCAGCACCCCCATTTGGCACATAAGGTCACCACATTACCCCGTGACTTTCAAATTCCGTAATGGCCAATGAAGTGTTGTGAACTTGATCTCACTCCTAATCACTGATCTATGAAGGTCTTGCCCAATACCTTCGGCACTTCGCAATTCTCTGTTGGTAAATCTCCAGGCACTCAAAAAGGCATTTTTCGCCTGGTTTGCGTGACTCTTAAATAAAGTCTTATGACATTAGAGCAACAGAGCGCACAGCACAGAGACTTGGATGACGGCAGTATTTGAAGGGCACATATGAAGGGCACATATGAAATATGTGTGGAATTATTCATGGTACACACATAATATACATAAAATGTTTTTTTTTAAAAAGACAAGATAAGTGGAGAAAGTATTAAAAAATAAGTTCATGATGTGGTCTAGGGTGTAATAAGCAATCAAAGAGCCAAGAGCTGTGTAATGAGTGCTCAACGGAGGTGGATCTGCCTGTCTTACTGCGTCACGTGTTTGGAACAAATGGGAATGGAGTTATTAGCAAACCTTTCCTTAAAGACAGATAGAATTACGTATTCCTTTGAAAGTCAAATGATCCCAAAAAATGGAAGCCAGAGGTATATAATATAATAGGGAGCTGAAGACCATTAGTGTAGACTGGGAGAATAGAGATCCTAGCAGAGGTAATGACAGAAGGAGATTTGGCATTTAAGCGATGCCCCATGGCGGGGGGGTGGGGGGGGGGGGAGTCAACGTGATTGGAGCCCTGGCATCGAGGGGATAACTGCACGTCCCTCAGAGAAGACGTGGATCCTTCTCAGATTCTCTCCTCCTCAGATTCGCTCCCAGATTCGCCTTTCCCACGTGGCTCGGCTGCGATGTTCCACCGCGGAGCGCCGTTTTTTCCCGTGAGGGGCTGAGCGATCTCCCCGTCTCTCTCGTCTCCCCCCCCCCCCCCCCCCCCCCCTTAGCCCCCCCCGCCCCTCGCTTGACGCACGGGAATTCAGATGAGATCGGCTTCGTCGTGCTTCCCCCCCGCCCCCTGCTTCGCCCCGGGCCCAAACGCACGCTGGCAGACGGGACGCTGGCCCTTTAAATCGCGGCCAGATTCGATTTGTCAGATTACAACAGTGAGGCCAGTCCAACAAGAATGGCTGCTGCTGCTGCTCTGTCTGCAGGTGTATATATACAGCATGTCAGTCAGGCCTCGTACACCATATGTATGATGCTCTGATTCAATTTTTATTGTATTTTTATTTAGAGGGGCTCCACATTTTATACAGGCTGTCAGGTTAGAGAATTTCCCTCTCCCAGTTAACTCCCCCTGAACCCCCCCCCCCCCCCCCCCCCAGACCCGTTATCAGTTAGAATGTAGGCTAACTCTTTTTCTTATAGCCATGCGGTATTATATATACAGAATAATAGTTTGCTGAAGTACTGATATAATGCTAGTGTGCACAGAAATGATAGGTATCACAAATGTATTGCTTCCATAAGACCGACAGGCAGGTGCAGACTCTCGACACATCCTGTGCTTTGCGTCGTCTCACCACTCTTATCGTTAAAGTTCCAAATCTGCAGTTACCCGTTTTAATCCCATTCTTTCTGTTTGCTGCCCTTTTGCGGCACCCTGTCTTAATGAAGTCGATGACATTCGACAAACGCTTCTTCTGACACTGCCCTGCAACGATCGTCTGTGTGAGTATCACTGGGTAACAAGCTGCAAATGACTTCAAGCCCTTCTATTCTGAGCCCTAACAGTTTTTTTGAACCTGACAGAGTGTCTTCCATCAGAAAAATAAATAAATACATTTATATATGGGTGAACTATGGTGCTGTTGAAACGGTTAATATCAATCAGAGCTGAATGCTCATAGAACTCACATAAGCATACTTCAAATTCCAGAGTCTCAGAGACGCTCATTGTTAGGCGCTAGTTGCTTCATTACTGCTATGAAACAGCCGTGGTGAGGTTTAGACATTCATTATTTTTCATATGGCTATCAGGTTACCCTGACTTCTGCTTGTTAAGATAGCTCACGTAAGCCACTGTTACATCAGATAGCGAGTCAGCTCAGAAGCTGTGTAATTCCTTTTTGTTTCACAATAGCTCTTTTTTTTTGCCCATATAAAATTGATTTATCGCTTACAGATCCATGCCTCGTTATGATGTTGCTCAAACATAACTGAGTTAACTTTATTTAGCTAGATATTTTAGCTAATCTTTGTCATAAGTGCATTATATATATAACATATAATACTACATATCCTTTTCAAAGGATATGCACTATTATATCGCAGGTGTCATAATGCGGACCGTTGGATGTCATGTGACGTTATGCTAGTTGTCATACACGTGTCATTCATGATTCTGGTGAAGGTCAATGCACATTACTTGGAGCTGATGAACATGTAATGGGCGCTCTGTCTGACCCGCCTCAGTTAAAGTGGTTTTGGGCCTTGTTTCTGCTTCCTGTATGTATGCGTCCAGTCACCCTTTGAGAATCGGAGACAGGTGTCAGATCGGATCGGAGTGAAGCTCCAGCTCCCAGTGCGCTGGCTAGCGTCTGCGCTCCTAGCCGCTCGAAAGCAGCCGCTCAAAGTCTACAGTCACTCCTCTGGCTCTCCTGCAAGGGTCCAGCTGGCCCCTTTCAGCATGACAGAGCTCTCTGATAGTGTGAGTGGGGCCTGCTCCTTCAAGTGGGTTTCTCCTTGTTCTTCTTCCAGGAACGTATTTACAGGAACGTAGCTAAAATACCGACTGTGCTATATGTCCAGGCTACGGTGACCTCTCGCCTTGATTACTACAACTCTCTCCTTGCAAGCCTGCCAGCTTGTGCCATACAGCCTCTACAGATGATTCAGAATGCCGCTGCCTGACTCATCTACAACCTTCCTGAATTCTCCCACGTCACTCCTCTGCTGCGATCACTCCACTGGCTACCAGTTGCTGCCAGGATCCGGTTCAAAGCCCTGACCCTTGCTTACATTGCAGCCAACAGGACATCTACTTGCAGGACATGATTCGATCCTATGTCCCTGCTCGACCACTCCGCTCTGCGGCAGCAGGGCGCCTTGTAACCCCTCCCACCCGACCAAAGGGATCACAAAGCTTCTCCACCCTAGCTCCCCAGTGGTGGAACAAACTCCCCGTCCCTCTCCGAACCTCCCCCTCACTACTCATCTTCCGCCATGGCCTGAAGACTCATCTCTTCAGACTATACCTAGACTAACCACCACCACGCTGTATATTTCATTCTAAATCCCCCCCCCCCTTTTTTTCATGACACTTGTTACATGTTGCCCCATCCCAGCACTTTTTGGTAATTTGTATTTGTCCTAGCACTGTAGCTTATTCTTCTGCCTAGTTGGCTTTGCAGAGGTTAGGTCTGAATAGTGTTCACTGTGTGAACTAAACTTTGTTCTTGGCTAGAAATAGCTGTACAAAATAAGTATGGTATCTTACTGAACCTGTGTTTAGTAGTTGTCTATGACCATGAAATGCACTTTTTGTACATCGCTTTGGATAAAAGCGTCTGACAAATAAATGTAATGTAATGTATGTACATTTGGTCCTTCCTATATTTTGATCTGTGTAATTATATAAAGCATTTTCCCCCCTTGGCAAAAGGTCTGTTAGGTCATTCTTTATATCGTTGTACATTGCTCTAAAGCCACTGAGAGACACTCACATAATTCCTTCATTAACATGTCGTGAAATCTTTATGAATCATGCCCAAGAAAATGCTATGATTTATGAAGGGTGGCACTGACAAGTGTAATGTCAAGTGCCACACTCAAATCTTACGAAGCACATGATGTCGCTTGTCTTGACCAAAAAGAATGCAGAGAAGCTTGTTAATGATTCACAAAGATGCTAAGATGTGATAATGAAGGTATTGAAGGGATACGGTTTGGAGTTTTTTTTTTAATATATATATATTATTTCATGCGTAATGATTTGTTCCCTCCACATAAAATATTCTGTCATCAGTATATGACCTTCATTAACTGCATTCAGAAAATACCTGCAATCCATTTATTTAATTTTTTTAATAAATATGTGGCTAAAAGAGTGATATGGGTCAACATATATACTGTATCTTCATTAGAGAACTTGTGTTGTATGATTGGCTGTCTTATATACCGACATCTACAGCATCACCATGGGTCTGCAAGCTAATTACAGAGGATCTGCCAATCAGAGCCTCAATTTCAGCGTAGGGTATTAAGGAGAATATTCAACTCATGGTAGCAAATCCAAAAACATTGTACATCTTTCCTTAATGTACTCTGAATATCTTCGGTCTTTACACACTGAAATAAGTGTGCAGTGACATTTCTGTGCCAAAGCCAATCTTTACAGTTTAGTTTCCCTCCAAGATCAGTCTTATTTACTTAGGGGGGTCAGCATCATGTGAATATCATCAGTTACAAAATCTTAGAAACTGGAGAAACTAATCTGGGTTCCTTCACATCAGTATGCTGCAATAATTTTACATTGCACTCTCGTCCAGAAAATGAATGAACAAATGTAAAAAATAATAATAATAATAATAAGTTGACATCCGGCCATTGGTGACCTGAAAGGTATAAGACCAGGCTGGGATTTGACCATACAACCTTCTGGCTATATGAGCTTGTCTCTTGTAGCCCTAGACCAAATTACCACACACCGCTTATCTGTCAACCCCGAGGAGATGGACTTTAAGACAGCCTTTAAAAATCATTAAGAAGCTGCTTTAGCCACCGGAGTTGACATTTCAAACCTGGCTGACATGGTGCTGACAGCTGTCTGCATTTCTCTGAATCCCGTCTTTGCTTTAATACGTGTGCCATTAAGTGCAGCACCTGTGTCACATGTCGTCCCGGACCTGTCATTTTTAAGTCCCCCGAGGGGCCTCATCTCGGTGATTCTCATTCCTCTGCTTTTCAATTTCCCCCCCGAATTTGTTCATTAAGCGAAATTTCCGAAAGTTCATTCCGGGTGTTATCCGGGGAAAAGATTTATTGGGAACACGACATCCATTCATCTTTCCAGCCAAAATGAAAGACTGAAAATATGTACCCGGCATCATTTGCTGTGTCAATCACTGTTCTTTCAATCTGTGTACACCCCATTCCCACTAATATAGTTAATACAATTATCACAGCACCCTCCCGTGTTTCACATGACTAACGTTAAGTTAAAAGTCATCTTTTGTTTGTTTTTATGCAGGAATATCATTATAGAAAATGAGGGGTAGTGTATAGGATTTTGTAAAACTTTTTATTGTCTTGTCCAGGTTGAAATGGCTGCATTACGGACTGGCCGCGGTGATGTAGCCTATATTGTAACACATCCATGTTATTGGTGAAAACAATGCATAGATTGTTGGGAAAGAATATCGTTACCTAAATTTGTTATATTCAATATGATATTCTAAGCCTTGATTAAAGCTCCTTGTAAGTAGTGCGGTCTGCCTGATTGATTGCCCATTAACTTCATGCATCAGCTGCTCCAACAGTCCTCTGCAACAGTATTAGGCATTTAACTGACACTTATACAGAGCAACCTACCTCCTTTTTTTTTTAGAAACAATCCATTTATACAGCCAGATATCAATGACTCAATTCATGTTACAGTAAGCGTGTTACTCAAGGGCAGAACTGCAGTAACCCAGCTGGGAATCTAACCTTCAGGCTTGGTGTTGCAAGTCCAGTTTCTTTACAATTATGCTACATTGTCACCCTTATTGTCTGAGTAAAAGGGGAAGATAATGTCCTTGCTATGATGCAATAATGTCCTTGCTGTGATGCAATAATGTCCTTGCTATGATGCAATAATGTCCTTGCTATGATGCAATAATGCCCTTGCTATGATGGAATAATGTCCTTGCTATGATGCAATAAGGACTGGAAAATTAAAAAGGAAAAAAAAACATCCTTGGACCATCTCATTCTAATATTTTCCCCACTATGCTGTCCTTGGCCAATTGTAGTGATGTCACAGACTGCACATAAAATGCTAGGTTATGTGGTGAGCATCACAAATGGCAAGTTAATTAAAGGTAAAGGAACGATGTGGAAAATGAAACCACTCATGTAAATGCTTTACGTATGTCAGGATTCTGCTTTTTTCTGTTTCCTTTTCTGGGCCGCCAGATGGCGGCACTTCAGTTTGTATTTCAGTTTGCTCCCTCTTTAGTTACCCCTGTGTTAATTGTATTATTGTTTTCTATTATTCAATCATTGTTTCTGTTTGTGTCTCGTTATCCCTTCCCTGTCTGGTGTAATTGTGAATTATGCTCACCTGTGTCTGATTAGTTTCCCTGTCTATTTAAGTTCTCTGCTTCCCTGACTCGGGTGCTGGTTCCTTGTGTTTCTGCCTGCGTTTTCTGCTTGTGTTTCTGCCCGTGTGTTCCTGCCTGCCAGTAATCTGTTTGCATGTTTTTTCTGCCTGCCCGTTTTGTGTTCTGCCCTGCCCTAGTTCTGACCTGCGTTTTTTGGGATTTTGGGTTTTCTTCTGTTTTTCTGTTTTTGAAGAATCGCTTTGTGTTTTTGTGAGTAGCCTTGCGTGGCCTTGTTTTGGTTTCCGGCTTTTTGTTTCCTTTGGTGATTAAAGTCTTTGTTTGGATTCGCCTTTTGAAGTTTTGAGTTTTTCCACACCCTGCATTTGGGTCCTGGTCCCCGTTACCTGACAGCGTATGGCCCTGCTGAGGTGTGGATGGGCTTCGTTCAAGCGCACTAAAGCCACTGGGGAGTTGAGAGAGCCAGCAGTTACTCCTGTGCCTCTATGCCATTATTCATTCAGGTTTGTGGACATTTTTTTTATTTTTTAAACAACGTTACTTTAGCTGCCAGTCTTCCAGAATATCGTGGAGGGGGTTTGACCCTACACAATCAAGCACAGCCCCTTTACACCTCCTCCACGGCGACTCACAACAGGAACACAAATGTGATCATCACAGCGCCCACGTAATCCATTTCTGCGGTTCCCATGACAACGTGTCAGATTTGATGAATGGAATAACTGAAGCCAGATTAAATTCCAACTCTGACCTATGTATTTATCACAAATTAAGCCCCTCAAGTTTTTTTTTTCTTCTTCTTGTACTTTAAAGGTCCTTTACCCTTTACTGTGATTTGAAACATCACTGACGGCATTGTGAAAAAAAATTGTAAGCTGTTTCTGTCTTCAGCTGAGGCCATTCTCGACCATATCTTCTAATGACTGGCATATACCAGGTCTTCACCTTCGCCCTCATGTTCACAAACAGGATTGGCAATGGTTGAAATTAACCCGTCAAAATGTGAAGAAGAAGAAAAGACATTAAAGGTAAGTGAGCTTACCCTTGCTTTCATGTGGCTGTGATATTTCACTGTTCAATTAAGATTACAGAAAGCTACACCAATAAGCCTCCAGTGCTCTGTAAGCACTGCTGAAGTTTTTTTAAATTTTTTTAAATGAACTGTTTTATTATTTGCATTCATTTGTTTTAATCACCAGCCCTGAGTATGCAGGGCTGTGTCATGTACCACTGACACTATCACCACCTTTCTGCAGATGCCACCCATCTCTCTAATTCTGCATCATATACGGAACAAATATCTCTGATTAATTTTTACACAACGTCTTCCTGGAGCATGTGCAGTGTGTTCATTAGCGTGTCATAAAGTCTTTGTATGCTGTTTGAAAATATTAGAAAACATATTTGAAAATACTATTTTTTGGTTCCTGTCAGATTAATTTTGGGAGGGCCCACTTCTCAGTACCTCATCAGGTCAGCAGGCACTCCTCAGCATCAGGGAACTCACCTCATAAAGCACACTGGTTTATTCATTCATCTATTATCTAACCTGCATATTCCTGGTCAGGGTCGCAGGGGGCTGGAGCCTATCCAAGCATGTATTGTGCGAGAGGCAGGAATACACCCTGGACAGGTTGCCAATCCATCGCAGGGCCCACACACCATTCACTCACACACTCGTACAGGCAAATTTAGAGTCTCCAATTAGTCCAGCCCGCATGTCTTTGGACTGTGGGAGGAAGCCAGAGTACCAGGCAGAGACGCACATGGACATGGGGAGAACATGCAAACTCCGCACAGAAAGGTAAGGATTTGAACTCGGCCCCTTCCCAATGTGACGCAACAGGGCTTGTCACTGCACAACCTTACCTTACCTTCACCACGCCAAATCTGAGTGCTAATGTGCCAGGGGGAAGTTCTGCAGCATGTCTGCCTTTGGTTCTGACAGCAGACGACTGTGTTCAGGTATTATAGAAATTGCACTTTGACATTTGCATTTAAATTATATACAACGTCTCTGTCACTTTTAGGTCTAATTGTTTTTCTCGCTGTTGCTATTCTGCGGCGGTGATGTCGGGAGAACAAAGCTACAAAAGGAGCGCACCAACGCGTACCTTCAGCACAAATGTTTACCCAACGTCACGCCTTCCGATTCAATTAGACAGGGTCCTTTTGTGCCCTGAATTCGCTGTATCCGCGCGGAATATGGTTTCGGTTTAAAATGAAAAGGCGGGGACGCGGCTGAATCTCAAGGTGAAGAGACGAGCGGCGGCGACGGGGGCTGTCTTTCAGCCGCGCTGCGGTTTGCACCGCGAGATGGCAGATCCGGAATTAATCTCGCCGTGGGAGAAATCTCGCTTCGGCTCGGAGGAACCTTGCACCCTACCCTCTTGCCACCACTTATCCACTGGCCCTCGTATCCTCATGATTAATTGCCCCACCCCCAACACTCCCGTCCCCCTTGCCCCCCCCCCCCCCCCCAGACCATGTTTAATAGCCCCCCCCCCGAACCCCTACCCCCCTTTCACAAGGACACGCGATTCGTTCCCAAAGCCGGCGGATACATTAATCATCTCTCCTTCAGCTGGACTGTTTTTCCCCTAGTTTTTCCTCTTCTCCCTCCGTTAGATGTTTGCTCTGTCTCCATAGAGTTCGATATTAATCTCGGGGAAATCGGCACCCGCACACCGCAGTTCCGTCCTCCCGTCCGAGTGGAATTAGATCCCACTGTCGGTGTGTGCGTTATCACAACGGGCCAAACGGCTGACATTACGTTAAAAAAAGGCGGATAAGACCTTTTCCAATTGGCATTGTGTCTGGGATACTGTCGACCCCCGAAATGGATGAATCAGTCTCCCTTTGTGTTCAGGGGGAGCGTGCATAAAACATTGTGATGCTTTCTATTTTTCTGTTTGTGCACAGTGCTTTGTGTAGGTAGTGAACAAGAGAGCACACCTGGGAGACACCTGAGTAAAGGAGTGACTACAAGTTAATGTATCACAGGGGCTATTACACAGGTGTAGCTAATCTGTAACATCGAGCAAACAGCCACACGGCGTCCCAGAATGCATTGGGTCGTGTATTAAAAAGCCAGTACAGGCCTCTGTGTTTATAACTGCGGCCTACGTCCGTGATCTTTATTCCTGATCCTGGGGAGCCACAGAGTCTGCTGGTTTCTGTTGTGACTCCGCATGGAATTCATTGATTAAAACTGTTGATTACACAGTTAACTCACCTCACCTGGTTTTGTGGGCCCAAATTTGTTGCTGATATTAAGGCGAAAACAAAAACCAGCAGACCCTACAGCTCTCCAGGACCAAAAATGAAGATCACTGGCTTACAGACTACAAGAGGGGGGAACCTCGTGATTTTGAGCAGGGTGATCTTCAGGGGTTGTTGGGTGGGGGCTACAGGGACCAACCCAGCTCAACTGCCTGATGTTTCACAAGTCTAAGGTGGCGTCAACACAGAAAGTTAAGGGAAACCGTAAGCAGAAGTGTGCATACTGTACTCCAGGGTTGTGATCTCCAATGCATAATTCATAGTGGGAGGCATAACGGATTAGAAAATTCCCTATTAGTGAATTCCCTCTAGTCATTTTTCATTGGGGATTTCCTTCTTTTTTTGTTCTTTCTGTATGGCTGCAGCACTGGGTACGTCTGTACCCCCCCCCCCCCCCCCCCCCCCCACCCATCCACACTGGGGTTAGGAATTTGCATTGAATGCAGCCAGTTTTCCTTGTTGTGTTTCCTGTTGTTTGTGTTTCACATTTCCCGTCTAAATACTATTCAGCAGCCCCTGCTTTGGATTCAGTAGTTTTGTTTTTTGTAATTATTATTCTCTGCTGTGTGTTTGGTACAAAGCCTCTTCCTTGTCATTTTTCTTTATCGCCGTGCAAGAAGAAGCCCTTTAAGGGTGATAAATGCCTGATACAGCAACAAGAAGTCCAGAATTAAATATTACACTGGGCTAAAGTTAGGCATGAGGTGAAACGCTGGAGTGGAATATTTTAGCATATTCATGGATGGATTTGCTGAGGATGAATTGCAACTGCACACTGACTGAATTTGATCTGATTCCTGCATCCATGAATAGCGAAAGTAGTTACACCCCTTTTCCACTAAATAATTGATTTTGGTCTTCTGAATTCACAGCCAGCCAAATAATGATCAGTACCAGTTGCATTTATCAATGAGCTTACTCCTCCAAAAACTGAGAGTAACCAGGCAATCGTCCCACTGTTTTGATCGTTATGATAAAAGGTCAAGGGAGGGCATGTTCAAGGTGAATAAATTGTGTGTACAAGAAGATTCTACTGGAATTAAACATCCATAGTGACAAAGCTGGCCATTATTTGAGATAAGTATTAAGTACATATCGAAGTAAAAAACATGCCTCATGAAATAACAAGAAACAGTACTTGTGTCAAAATGGAGGTTCCTGCATACCTGGATTTAACCCCTGGTTAATAATGAAACCAGAAAAACCGTGTGTTTTGAATTGGCTGTAATTAGTTATAAAATATCAGAAACTGACATCACACACCAAATGAACTGCTTAAAATAAACACATGAAGCACAGATTTGTTTGCAGAGAGCGATGAATGGCTGATGTTTGCACATGACCCTTCAGGTGACAGGTGCCTTTTATGAGATTGCTAGAGTGTTTCCTTACGCAAATCAACATGAACAGGCACGTGCATTCAGTTTGTGAACAACAGCGTATCCCAGGTGTATGAACAGCGTTCATGCTCTGATACATCTGGGATATGCATAAAATCGAAAGTCTGCGCATGTGCCATGAATCCCACATTGGTTTCTTGTTTTAGAAAAGTTTTGTGAATGAGGCCCATTGTCTCATCTAAAATCTGACCAGGATCCACCCAGATGGGTGTATAAAATGCCTGCCTTCTCCGAAACGAATGGTGTTCATGTCCATGCATGTGACTGAAACCATGACATGACATTTAATGCTGGAAAAATTCACTCCAAGCCCACTCTAAAACCTGCTCAAAGAAACATCAAGCTGAGAGGCAGAGAATGAGTATGTGGGAGAGGAAGAGAAAAGCAAAGGGAAAGAAGGGAGGGGACTATTGTGGAGGAGTGCAGGTTTGAAGGAACGTAGGCAGACCTGAATCGGGCAATGGAAAAAATAAACGGGTGAATGAGTCAGCAGATGGCGTGTCCACTGACATTTCAGAAGGCAGCATGGCGCTCCCATTATGATGTCATAATAATTGTTTCTAATGATCTTGGAAAATATTCGAAACATCTATTATGACATCATAATGGCGGGATGTCATTGCCGCATGTGCTGGTCAGCATTTGTTTTTGCAGAAGGCAATGAACTCCTCAAAGGCTTACAACACTGCGACAGACGCTGACAGGCAGCAGATTTGTATGTGTGCAGATGGAGGTTTTTGCCCAGTAATCAGTGCTGAACCGAGAGTCTGGTCTCTGAGTCACTCTCCTTACAGATTGACTGGCAGCCAGTCACCCAATAATGGTGGCAGTTACAGTGTTTTCCACTTGTCTGCTGTAACAACACAGTACAACATGGTCTGACAAGAATGGATGGTTTTTGAATTGTGTGCGGTGAAGCAGATTGATCCATGCAAGTGATTTACACCAAAATGTGCACAAACACAAGAATATTCAGAGAAAGGTTAATTTTTTTTTGTTTTATTCATATGCCAGTAACACCTGTCGAGAATATGGAAACTATGTCAACAGCAGTCGGAGGGAGCACCCTGTGTTGCCATGGTAATTCCACGTCAATTCAGATTGCACAAATAGACCTCTGAGTTGGTTATCAACCCTAAGGGTGGCTGTACCACACACCTGTCAAACCAGCTCAAACACAATATTTTTTAATAATCTCTGTGCAAATGGACAAACAAGCTGTGCAGAGCTTATTGAATTAATCATTATCACAAGGCATCAGTATAATTATCTGAGTCCAGTCACTCTCAGGCCCACCCACCCACTCACACACACACGCACACACACACACACACACACACACAAACACGCAAGCACACAGACAAACACACACACACACACCCCTCACACATACACACCCATACGCACACACACACACGCTCACACACACACCTGCACACTGGGTGGAAGGCTGGGAGCAGCAGAGGGTGTTTATCACCCATGCTGTGATAATGCCATTTATCACAGTTCCCTTCTGAACATGTTAAACTGAACAGAACCAGAACCATGGTTTGTATTGCTCCCTGAGTGATTAAGGAAGGAATCAAGCTCGGTCCCCTTTCCGCTAGTGCAATGAGAGGGGGGCTATCACAGCAGGTTAGCATCTTCATCTTTCAACCACAGCGCTGTGGACTCGCTGTGCTGACCCGGATCCTTCTTACGTCAAGGGACGCGTCTTTGACCTGCTTGTCAACGGCATCCATTCATTCACAGAAAACCGTTCACGTCCTCATCTCGAGCCTGTTCAGGGAAAGTTTTCAGCGCCATTTTGGCAACAGAAAGACGGTGTCAATGCGGTTCCAAGCGGGGGGGAGGGTTGCCAGCACTGGATGGAGATTTTCTTTGCTTGTGTAGCTTCGGGCTCCATGATCAGGTTCTTTCATGCACAATACATGACGCAGGCCGAATGAGCAAGTGCAAGTCGCCTCATTCACAATTATGCCTTACACACTGAATTCTCAGGACACGTCTGTAAACATAGCGCAGGCTAGTAAAGAAATGACTACAGACCACAGACAAAAGGCGTTTACGGTACTCCCCAGTGTTCTTCTGTTTTATCGTGCTCAACAACTCTTCTCTTTTTTTCCCCTCAAAGACCTTTCAGAGGACTGTGTTTGATCTTACCGCCATCACAGAATGTGTGCACTGCGCTTTTGAGAAATCAGCCACAATAAATTAAATCTCCCCTGCAAAACAGTGAACTGTCAATAATGTCAATAGCTGCAATCCCTATCCATGAAAATTATGGAGGACATGCCATTTTATTTGCTTAAGTGGCATAAGGAAATTGGGCTTTCAAATACACTTCAATCAGTTGTCACATTACCAGGTGGGTCCAACTCTGCTTCACAACATTTTTTTTAACCTGTTTGTGGAATTCTGATTCCCCGCCCAAGTATTTTTATTTCAATACCCAAAAAGAATATTATAAAGGGTAGAATTGCTGCATAGGGGTAGTGCAGTATATAGGAGAGGGTGCTCTTGTTTCGGTGTGAGACTCTCTGCTGTTTGAGGGCTCCAGGCTGTGTCAATCCCTTTGAAATTAGTTCCATGAAAGGGCAGGTTCTCTCCGCAGACACAGAAACATTCCCCAGTTTAAACCTAAAAAGCAGCGGAAGCACAGTCCCTTGGCTTTAACTCTAAAAACAGTCTCTCTCTCTCTCTCTCTCTCTCTCTCTCTCTGACTCTCACTCTCTATTTCTCTCTCCCCCTCTCTCTCTCTGGCTCTTGCTCGCTCTCTCCATCCCTCCCTCTCTCTCTCTCTCTCTCTCTCTCTCTCCTCCTCTCTTTCTGGCTCTTGCTCGCTCTCTCTCTCTCTCTCTCACTCTCCCCCATTGGTACTGAAGAGGCTGTCATATGTCAAAAGAAGATAATGCCTTTAGTAAAAAAAAAAAAATTTTTTTTTAAAGATTAGATTCTACTGGTATAATCATTCAATGAAATACTCAGCACTTTGGACAAATATTGCCAAATACAGTTTGAATGGTTTTTTTTTTTTTTCAGGAATAGAATGAATGTGGCATTGAACCTCGGAATACAGATGAGCTCGATAATTAATGTTGTCCTGATCTGATGTAAGAGTTGGCGCTGGGGTATCCACAGAGCGATAAGGTGAAGATCGCTCATCGAGTCCTCCTTTTCATTACGCAACAAGTTTTTGTTACTCGTATTTTTATTACATGTAAACAAATCCATCTCCCTGTTGATGGCCTAAAATCAGGCACAGATAGACCACAAGGGGGGCTTGAGCCCCTGCCCTTTTGCCCTCTCACTCGACGAGTGCCCTTTTGGTCGGTGGTATTTATAATTTGTATTTACTATAAAATACAAATTATAAATACCACCAACCATAATATAATTATAATATATTATATATTATTAATAATTATATTAATTATATATATTATAATATATGCACGGGTCCGTAGTTTTAGTGTCATGCGCAAATCGCGACCCCTCAGCTGCAGTACCGGGCGCTGCTATTTTGTCTTGATCGACACAGTTGCCCACTTGTTATGGATGCACGCTGCTGTACTGACATCCATAGATAACAGGTAACAATACTGTGAATTTCCTACTGTGTACTCTTTTGCAGTGTCATAAAACAAAATCACAGTTGAAACAACAACACTTGCGATGCTCAAAATAGAATAAACCAGTTTATATCGGATTTGCCAACTTTAGACTAGGTTAGGTCCTATAAGCTACTAGCCCACAAGCAAGCTAGTCTAGCTAATTATGGTTAACGATAATTAATGAAAATAGCCCCTTTGTCAAGCAAGACAACTTACAAATAGGCAATGTTTGAAGCATGTCGCTAAGATGAGTGTTGTTGTAAGTGTCCCCTTTTCTTTAGTAATGCCATGGACAGTAGTCCGTTTATTTAGCCAGTTGTTTCAAATGGGTGGTAGTGGCACGCTGCTAATTTTAAAAATGCAAAAAAAAAAAAAAATGCAGTAGCCTGCTTTTGCATGTTATTGATTACTCAGAACGTTAAAAGGGAAATAGGACATGAGAAGAAACACTGAAAAAAGGATTGGTTAACATTTAATTGTTTTCCTTAGTCATGTTTACTTAATTGCTGTTAAAACCAAACATATTTGAATGAATGAAAACCTTTATTGCCCCGAAGGGAATTTTGCTTGCACACAATGAGCGATACAATAAACATATAACAAAGTAACAATAACAAGTAATAACAGTAATCATTAACAAGTCATACATTTCAAAAGTGTTTCCACTATATTTCTGGGTTTACATTGGTTACTTCAGAGAAAAAAATATGTTTATCTTTTCAGTTTACCATTAGGTCTGATATTTATTTATTAATGTTTATTTATTAGTAGGCTTGCTCCGGCTAGTTTGAGACATTGTTGCTTGTATTCAGATTTTTTGAAATATTTGAAACTTTTTGAAATATTTGAAACTTTTTGAAATATTCAACTTTTTGTGAGCAAGTTTTGTGGTCACTCCATAGAGGGTCACTCATGGATGTTTAGTGGGACACACTTCCAATGGCACAATATTTTTAAGCACAGCTTTATCGCCTAACGTTAGCGTTTCGCCTACTTTAGTGAACCTAGTTAGCGCGTACGGATGCTATCCTGCACGCTTGAGTAGGAGCTAATGACACACAGGTACACCACCGATACAGATGTATGGACACACGGACGCTACAACCACCGATACAGATGGAGGACAACAAATAACATTACAGAGGTGAGGACATGCCATAGCTAGCTAGCTACATAGTTAGCCAAGTTTTACTCATGACACTTTTAGGATATGACTAATCCCTGGAACATAATCGCTACTTGCTGATCCCCGGCTGTGTATGTAACGCTGCGGTGCGCAGTGGGTCTGGACGGTTTTGTGCTTCTTCTGAGCTATGCGCCCTCATTGAAATGCATTGAGGCATGAGGACGGTGCCAGTTGGAATTTGAAGCAAGCCTACACAATTGCTCTGTGACAGTGTTTTGTGTTTAGTTATTCCTGTTCCTGTAATAAAGGTAAAAAAATTAAAAAAAACATTGAAGACTAAACTGTATGTGACATCTGTGTGAAATGCTGTTGTAGTGTTGTGGGGGATACTATCTGTAGAGCATGAACATGTCTGGATAAGTTTATTGGGTCCAAAAATGAATGACGTATTACTTTAAGGAATCATGTTTCAGAAGACCCAAAACAGGGCCCATATTATGGTCATAGTATGATTATGAATGCGGTGTCATGTGGCAATATCAGGATGAAAATTGTGGGGATGGTGCGTGGGGGGTTGGAGGGTGCCCTTTTTTTTCAATTGAGCCCCTGCCCCCCAAAATGTCTGCGCACGGCCCTGCCTAAAATAACACTGACTGTATTGCGAGCCGCTGGCTCGGAATCGGTAATTGGATTGTTGGCGTGAGTCGACCTTGAGATTTCAAAGTGTGTGCTTTTGTGAGTTTTTAAGTGGCTCAGTGGATACAGCTCCTCACCACAAGCATCGACTGCGCCCTGTTATAACCGCCGGTTCAGACCTCCGCCTCGGCCGCCTCATTACAAGATTACGACTTGCAGTCCGCGGTGACAGCACAGAATCCCACTGGAGGTAAAAAAAAATAAAAAATAAAAAAAGAGGGCTTTAAACTGACCATTATTGCCTCTACATTAGTTCCACTCAGCAGCCACAGTCTACCAGTATGCTCTCCAGAAACAGGACAGACGTGTCATTTCGGTTTAACAGGATGCATTTAGCCTGGCATTTTCACAGCCTACCTCGCAGCTAAGCTGGCTATCCTGGGCCTCGCCTCGGCATTACACCGGGCTTACCTGCGGAATGATGATAAGTACGTTTCTGTAGATGTAGTTTGCCGGTGAAAATGTCAAATAAATGGAAAAAATTTGAAGTAGCATATTCTATTGGCTGGAATAACGTCGCATGAGCATAAACATATTGGGGGGAAAAATAATAATTTAGCATGTGTGTCCTTGCAATCGGTTGCAATGAACAGATGTTGGCACAGTATTGGTGGAAGTAGATATATTGTACAGTGCCCTGGAGAATTATTCACACAGTACGGAGGAATGGTGAATTGATGAAAGGTCCTCCTTCGCCCCAGTATGTTCACCAACCTCATAAAACACCATAGAAGATGGCTCAGTAGTGTTGTGAAGGACAGGCACTGAAAACAAGGATGTGAATAATAGTGACACTTAAGACTTTTTCTCTGAATATAAAAGAAAATTGTAAGAGTAGATAAATTTGAATTTTTTCAGAATGTCAATATTGTTCATTTTAACCAGCCATCTTTGATCATCCTTATCAATGGTCCTGTAGCAGCTAGTAGTTTGTATAAAAACTCATTCTGAATTTAAATGAATTTTCTTGTGTGTATATGCTCAGTTGGGTATAGAATGAGTCATGAATGCAGTTTTACCTTAAGACTCTCTTTAGCCTTCTCCTGTCAAAAGTTCAGCCATGTCTATTCTGTCCATCCCATGACTTTTGTTCATTTTGCTGGGATTCTTCCATCAAGTCTTTGGTAATAATGTAGATTTCTGTGGGATACCCTGAATAACACCCTCTCTGTGAGGCGTGAGTGTGCCCCAGCAACATGTAGCATGGCTGATGATGAACCTGCTAGTCTAGTCCTGTCTATGCGCTGACTGAAAATTAACATATATTAACCACCCCTGAAGTGTTGAATACTCTTGTGTATACCCTGGCGTGGAATGGTCTGCTTACTGTTAATGTGCCCCTTGGCTGGTAATCATAAAGTTAGCTAGCTGGTGCTAAGCTTTGGATTCCAAATGGTGCATCTTATCACGATAACCGCCTAATAGCCACCACTGATATAACAATATGTTTTTGGTTCTGTGAAACCCAATCATGTTGGCTTTTGTAATGTTTATTTGAAGTGATTTAGAACTATAATGAGGCAAATCCGAAGGAGGAATTCATTAAAAAAAGAATAATAAATTAATCACTCCTTTGTAACTGTTGGATACTACACCATATTTCAGAGTCCTCCACTCCTCTTATCAAACACATTTCATACTGGCCCTAACATTTTTGGAGATTAACTATTTTACTGAGCAAGCTTGTTCCCTGTGTAATTGTCCTCTTTTTCTAATTCATCTCCATATTAATAGATTTTATTTTTCTCACTTGGCTGTTGAACTAATTGCGCATCTAATTAATTTTGCATGAACATAAAGTGTCCCTTGGAATGAGTGTAAAGCCTCCAAATATTCTTCTTGTTAGCCCTAAATTTCTTGTGGAGCATTTCACAGATTAAGGATTTACAGGAAGGATAGGAAAGTAAAATTATATTTACATCAACATAACAACTATTGCAGCCATTGCTATTTTTGTTTTGTAACTGAAAAATATTTCCCCAATTAAAACTGGCAAAATTTTTTGGTTTAATCTATCTGATGTAACAATCCCTTCTGGTAATTTAAAGCAATGGCGTTCTAGAATTCTTATTTAGAATTTTGGGGAAAAAAAGAAACATTCCACAAAATCAACTCTTCAAGATGTTAAACTGTTGTAGTAATGTCAACATACTATACTTTATTACTTTTTTCATAAGCTACAAAGTTGCAAAACATGCATTTTTATAACTCTGTATTGCTCAGCTAAACCAGGATTTCAGCAATCAATTTGCGACAGTACAATTCTCATCAAGCATTTCACCAGCAAAGACAGACTTTGCAATGAATTATGGGAACTTGAAGCAACAGAAATAGGGACATGGCTGTAAACATTTAAATAAGAGTTTGAAAGATAGAAACATTGTTTTTACATGCCAATTTTTTGGTTGGGAGAGGGCAAGGACTAATGCCAGTACAGATGGCTGACTTTAAAACCATAAAGATAATGAAAGGATACCGAGAGTAGAGTTCTTTTCAAGTATGCCACCAGGAGTTATTTGCCTACATTTCAAGTGTCTTCATTAAAAGCAGAGCATGGCACATATCATGCTCTAGGTATTTTTATTATCATCTGCGGATAGTAACAATAACCTATTTGTGTTGTTGGGTGATGTTTTCCTTTAACCCTTTGAGGTTTAAGATCGCAAATATGCGATTTGGATGTTCTTACCTTATTCTAGAGCACTGACTTAGAATTTTTGGGGTAAAAAAGCATTCCAAAAAACCTACTCTTCAAAGACCTCAGATTTCCCGTTTTCAATGTCTTATGCATGGGGCAATCTTCACCATGTCTCTCACAAACAGTAGAAGCATTATTATAATAGTTTGCTAAAGTTGGCATTCATACTGAAGCACTGTTTAATCACCTGAATGACAGATCTGAACCAATTAATCTATACAGTATGTGTTGGTAGTTCTGTGAAATTGGCAATTAATAGGCAAAAGTAATCTGAATGATATTGAATCATGCTCAGTTAGCACCCTGGTCAATAGTGTTGTAAAGCTTTTGTCATAATAAGAGCCATGTCCAATAGTGTGGTGTTGTCTTAGAAATGCAAAACCACAAAATTGGACAAAAAGGTCCCTTTGGAATTAGATCAATAGTACACAGTATCAGGACCTAATTAATTCAAACATAAGGTTTGTCAGTTCATAGTTTGCCTTGGGGTGAAGATGCTAATTCATTCAGCTTAAGTATTGACAGCTTGAATTTTTATGCAACCAATTAATTTATGCTGTGAAGTGCCCTTCCAGGCAACGTTGGGCTGATAAAATTATTTAAAGCACTCTTAAATAGTTTTATATTTTGCCGGCCCCTGGTCTTGGGACACATTGTGCGGGTATCTTTTGAACTGGAGCTCAGTATATTAAGTTTGAGTCAATCTGGATTTGTTATCTCCAAACAGCTATTTGCCTTGGGCCCTTTGTAAAATAGAGCCATTTTCGGAAGTGAGTTTGCACTACTGAAACAGCCAAAGAGTAAACACATTTTTTCAAGTGAATGTGTCTTTCCCCCTGCAGCTGCAACAATCTAATCAGGAATAAAGATATAACTGCCATTTATAAAGACATTTGCAAACGATCAACTTGTGAGAATGATGCACGCACACTCTAATTATATCACTCACCACAGCTGTTTTAAGCACGGAATAACATCCGGCACTAATTACTCTTGTTTGATGAGATCTTCAACTTCAACACGGCAAAAAAAAAAAAAAAAAAAGAAAAAAAAAGGAATGAGAAAGGGAAAGGGAGAAAAAAATACCAAGGTTTAACAGACATCACACCTTTGCTTGCAAAAACAAATGCGCGCAATTATATGCAATCAAAACAATGTTTGTGATTGTGATGACAAATTGTGGCTCCTGAATGCGAGTAATCAACAAACAATTGAGATTAACATCTTTTTTTTCCAGACGTTTCTGTCTAAGGCAAGGTCAGACTACACCTCCCAGGCAAACACAGAGGAATGTGCATCTCACTCTCTCCTGCATCAGTGATACTCACTCAACTTCAGTTACATGCCGTCTAATATTCCATTGATAAACCAAATGGGCACACTGTCTGGATTAAATATCCTCAAATTAACACTTCCATCGGAAAAGAAAGGAACTCGAACGGGCTCTTTCACAATGAAATTTTATTGTGGATAAATTACTTGGTATAGGCTATTGAGAAACAGTAAACAGTTCAGTGAGAGATTGTCACCTAATAATAGGTGTGTACAATGCCTCTGGATCATGTTTCCATTCAGAATAACTACATTACTTTACATTACACTACACACATTTAACAGACACTCTTAAACAGAGCAACTTACGCAACTTTTACATAGCATTTGCATTGCATCCATTTATACAGCTGAAGCAATGCAGGTTAAGTACCTTTCCTCAAGGGTACAACAGCCGTGTCCAACCGGGGAATCAAACCTGTGGCCTTTAGGTTACAAGACCATTTCCTTACCCAACTAGCTTTAGTGTGTATGCACCTCTGGCACATCAGTTTTGTTTCCATTTTACATGGGCAAACTTGAGAGACACAGCTCTTTCCCCCAAATCTTTACTAAACACTTTCATCTATTGGTCTCTTCTGACCCGTGGGGTTAGGTGCAGATTGAGAATTGCATCGTTAGCATTGAGGAAAGCCTGCAATTAATTGTGTTGCTGTCTGCGGATCAATAGTGGTACAATAGTTTATTGAGCCTGGAAAATTAGTCAAAATATTAAACAAAGAGCAAAGCATGCAAAGAGGCATGTCGGAGACATTCAGCTTGTTGAACAAGAGTCTATTGAGCGGGACAAGAGACACAACGGGGTAGCTGCCGTGTCTGTGGCTCCTATCCCAATAAGGGGGTCACGAGCTGGGGTCACGCAGACAAGGACAGCAATTTCCGAAAGCTAATTGAATTAGTCACTGAGAAAAATTACGCCTTCAAAAGGTTTATTCTCACCAGCGAATAATGCATCACACAAATCGATGAATTCCGACGTGTTCAAGAAAAGAAGAGTTCCTTGCTAACTTCTTTATCTCAAATCATAAGAGATAACAAGAGGTACTTTAGGGCATTACCAACTGTCTCTGTCTGGTGGGTATCAGGTGACAACACTGTATCCAAAGACTTCATAGGAATGTATGACTGTCTAAAATGGTCGATTCAATAACATTCATATTCAAGGACGTTTTAAATGCATGTGGCCTAAACACTGAAGAATTAGAGAGCAGACACAGTATATTGCAGTGAGTCCATCATACAGGGCCAAATATCAGGGGCAGTGAAACAAATAAAAGGCATACTACACAAAGAAGCCTCTTTCATACACTGCGTGACACAGTTTAAAGCTCGTTTTCCGAAAAGCTGCCTCACAATGATGCGCCCTGCCTTTAGTTTATGACTAATTGTCAGTAACTCCCCAAAATGACTAGCCATCTTAAACAACGACCGTGACGCCTCTCGCTTCGACCCACACACAGGAGGACTCAAACCTATCGGCCACACTCATTGGGCTGCTGGAATCAGTGTAATAAAACCCTTGCTGGAAAATTATAAAAGAGTTTATGACACTTTGGATGAAGTAATCCAGATGGGAGGGAACACTGAAGCAGGTAAAATAAAAAAAGGGCTGCAGGCACTAATGTCACTGTTCAGTTTTATCTTTTTTTTTGGGCTTTAAAATGTTTCTGAATCTGTTATCCCCAGCAGAGGATGTAGCTCAGGGCCCTGTTTCATGAAGCAGGGTTACTGAGTGAGCTGGGTAACTGCACCGAGTAAAACCTGGAACCCTCCCAAATCTGAACATGGGCTGAAGGAGAAAAAGAGCCATTATGGGTTTTACTCATTGCAGTTATCAAGCTAAGTCTGTAATCCTGCTTCGTGAAATACCCCGCCAGGTGCTTCAGTCCAAAGTCGAGTCGACACTCAGCATTCAGTAAGCAGCGCAAGCCGCTCGAGTGTCCAGAAACGCTCCGCGAATTTGTAATCCTCCAAGAATTTCCACAAAAACTATTTGAGGATGCGAAACAGGACGGCGCTGACGTGATCCTGCCCCGTGTTCAGCTTCCCGAGACGGCGGGGGCCGAGCCGCCGCTGCGATGATGGAGAGGCCGCTCGCGGGCGAAGGAGTCCGGGGGACACTTCTTCTTCAGGAGACGGGTCTTTGAGGAGCCCGGAGCCAACTCCTCTGAATTAACTCGCAGGTTCAACCAGCCCTCCCCGCATCTTCTGATGAGCGCTGAACAGTCACTCATCACAGCAACATTCAAAGCAAACGCAGATGACAGCGGGGTTTGATAACAGCCGGAGGACAGACATTATCTTTTGACTCCTCTCCCCTTAACCCTTTGAGAGATCCCTTTGATTGCAGAAGGTCTGGGTCCACTGTCCTTCTTGTAGAGTCTTTTTTGTAGTCATTTGCACTTGGTCAGCAATGGTGCACTCTCATTATCTTCCAGTATCCTTTTATTCTTGAGTCTACTCTTGCTTCTAAGTCTGCAATTATCACTGGATGCATGTTGACTTGCACAATCTCCCTGTTGACCACAATTAGATTTCGGACATGTGGGGTGACCATTAGGCACTGTCAGATGGATAATGCTTCGAGTTGAAATTCCAGAGCTTAATTTAACCACATCTGTCAATTTAGTAGCGGACGATTCTGGCTAAAAATACCGAAGATAGCACTGTTTTGTAATTCAATGACTGCAGTAAAGCAAAATGAATAATGAAGCCAGGAAGCTTACAGTGTAATATACTTTTCAGTGGGTATAATTTGGCAGCCAGCCAGGAAGCACACCACTGCGGTTGCAAGACACGAGCATGAATGCTTAGAGCGTTACCTACAGTGTTGGCCAGAAAGCAATTGCTCATTAAATTACTGTTTGGTTTTCTTTTGATATTCTATGAGGTTACTGCTTAGCTTGTCTCCAAGCCTCTTGAATATAAATTTGACGAACAGGCCCGTTTTTGTCTTGAATAACGTCGCACGGGGGACCAGCTGTGTACTGGGGAGGGATTCAATTATATTTGTATTTCAGTCAGTACAGCCGACTTTATCAATGAAAATAAGAGACAAGAAATCACATTACAGTATCAATAGCACATTGAAATAGACAAAGTGCATTCAGGCTTTCTTCCTCCTCTTACTGGAATGACATCGCAATAAACTGGAAGCCGACTCCACGAGTGAGAGTCATCCGAATCCACAAGTTATGAGAGGGAAACTGAGGGGCATCATTTAAAATCCGCATGCATACTGTAACCAGTGTAACTGCCTCTGAAGTTACCTCTGTACCTGCCACAGAGGTATCGGGAACGCTTAAGGTAAAGTGGGGTGCGATGGCAGGCGACAGAATGAATGAGGACAGGTGCTAGTTAAAGGCGGACGCTAAGTGAATGGCTCTCTCCCCCACACATTTCTGCAAATGTAATAATGCTTGAGCAAGAAATTACATGCAGCAGGGAACAGCGGGAGCTCTCCCTGTTTAACCTCCACTCTCCTGCGCTTCCCCCGAGACAAACCGGCTAATTCCCAGCCAGAGCGGAGACTGACAACTGCAATAACCCTTCCCTAACTGCGAAATATCTGGGAAGATCCTGCTTTATAGACAAGCGATTGGGAAAAGGTACGTGTAAGCACTAGGGTGTCCTCCATTTTATACTCCTTTCATAGTTATTCACACTGCCTCAGCAGTTGTACAGTGAACCTGTGTGTCGGGTCCTGTGAAGACCTATCTATAATGTGCATAGAGAATCTGATAATGAAAATGAAAATGTACCGATTTTGTGAATTACGTTCTCTACTAGTCATTACGGCCCTTGCTATTCAAAGCTTGGAGTGTTAATGCGATTTGCCCCTTCAAGTAAAAATGTTTGTCCTTATGATGATTCAACTGGTTGTACTAAATTGGACCACGGTAAATTACTTAATGACAAAAAGGAGAATTTCCAGTGAACAAGGTACGTTTCAACAGCATGTTCACACAGCCAAACAAGTTGTACAGTGAACCTGTGCGTCGGGTCCTGTGAAGACCTATCTATATTGTGCATGGCTGCGGTATGAAAAGATCGTACATAATACTACATCCATCCCTGCACCCGTGGCCACAGCACTCCTATTGAGACTGCTGTGGATGAGGTCGTTTACTCCAGAAGCAAAGGAGGCAAAGCCTTTTGCAATACATTTCTGTCCTCTATTTTCCACTAGTTGTGCAGCACAATTAATTGTTTATGTACGTGAACGTACTTTAAAATGCTGGATGTATATGACCTTACATTTATAGTGCACCCTTATATTACTGCAGGGGTCTCCCTAGTTCCCTCCACAGCAGTGAAGAACAGCAGACATTTTAATACACGTTAAAAACGGTGATGGACAAGCCATTCCATTTTCCAATTAACCAGGGGGAAAAAAAACTAAAAACTGAACCCTTGATGAAAGGCAACATTTCCCCTGATTTCTTTGAGGGGGTGGGGCTGATTTTGAAAATGCATAACATGCCTAATGCCTAACCAAATGCCATGCTGTGGGAAGCTAAGAGCCACAGACCGCGAGATGGAAATACAAGGCTGTGGCTCTCAGTTTGTCAGAAGTCTTTGTGCTCCATGCTTTCAAAGAGAGTTTGTAGATTGTGAGCACAACATTAAAACAGGCGATCGGTAATGAAAATGTACCAATTTTGTGAATTAAGTTCTCTAGTAGTCATTACTGCTCTTGCCATTCAAAGCCTGGAATGTTAATGCAATTTGCCCCTTCAAGTAAAAATGTTTATCCTTATGATGATTAAACAGGTTGTACTAAATTGGACCCCTGTAAATTATTTGATGACAAAAAAAAGAAAATTTCCAGTGAACAAGATGAGTTTCAACAGTATGTTCAGCCTCAGCGATCTCAAGCAGTGTTAGTGAGCTGTGTCAGTAGTTCCCAAAGCACAAATTATGATTTAAATCAACATTTGTGGCTACCCAGGTGTTTTCACAGAGTAATATTTAAGGCATTGAATCTGTTTTCAGTCAGCCAGCACATTCTGATACGCCAGGACTCACAGTTCGATCGGCCATGTCCGTATAGGACAAACCCCGCAATGAAAAGCCATTCACATGTGAAGACACCGGATGGCCTGTCAGCTCTGCAACTCTCCGCATAAGCAACTACAACAGTACACATTAACCGGGCAAAGCCTTCACTCTTTAAGTGACAGTGACCAAAATTAATTACCATATATATGCTAAATTTAACCACTA
Source organism: Anguilla anguilla (assembly GCF_013347855.1). Classification (NCBI taxonomy): domain Eukaryota; kingdom Metazoa; phylum Chordata; class Actinopteri; order Anguilliformes; family Anguillidae; genus Anguilla; species Anguilla anguilla. Next base: position 33,947,280 of record NC_049209.1, read on the forward strand.
TATACAGTATATATATATATATATATACATATATGTGTGTGTGTGTGTGTGTGTGTGTGTGCATGTGCATTTGTGTGAGGGTATGTCTTGTAATGTCCAGGAAAGGAAAAAATAGAAAAGGGAAAAAATTACATACTGTACATCAGATATGAGCTGGGGATGTCATGTGGCAATGAAAGTCCAAAAAGTAAATTGCCCCAAAGCAATCCACGCAACAATATAATTCACGAAGCAAAAAATCTACAAAAGAGAATAAAACACAACTGATGTGCTCAGCGCATCATTTCCAGAGATCCAGTGAGTGGAAAAGTAATCTAAGTAGTTAAAGCAATCAAACCGGAAAAAAAGTCTTTGAAATTACTTCCTGGACTATAAAACTGGAGCATGAGCAACATAAAAATTCACTTCTTTTCATTTTGATACTCTTTGTCACCAAACACAACATGCCATTTTGAGAAACCTAAGAAGTCTGAGAGACTTCAATATCCATCCATCCATTATCTATACCTGCTTATCCTGGTCAGGGTCATGGTGGGTGCTGGAGCCTATCCCAGCATGCATTGGGCGAGTGTTAGAAATACTCTGGACAGGCCGCCAGTCTATTGCAGGGCACAGAGACATCGCTATGAAATGTAATAATTGTATGTAATGGAAAATATTTTAGAACATCCAGGTTGGTGCTTTAAAAGTGAATGATTAATGATGTGCCATTGTTAAATCAAGAGCTCATTGTTTTGGATGCACAATAATTACAATGTCAGTGTACATTAGGCAAGCAAATGGGCATTTCCACAACAAAGCCACGCTCACTTTCGAGATGTCTGTCCAGATCCCAGATGCAGAATGCCATTTGTTCCATGAGTGGCGTACACTGCTTCTACAGATGGAAGCTGTTCTTAAAGAAGGGTTAGGGTTACTGTTCAAGCTGCCATGTTTGTGTTATGCGTTTGTGATGTCACGAATGGCTTACTGTTCGAGAACAACGTGTCCTATTCCCGACTCCAATTTGCTCAAATGCTGCGATTGTCTTTCAGAGCCTGACACTGAGATGGACACCCCAATGGCTTGATGTGAATGCACGCCTCCTCTGTCCTCGTAAGCCCCGCCCCACACTCCTGTATCCAATCAACTTCGCTCGTCTGCCCCTGAACCTTCCCTCACGCGTTATCATTAGTTTGTTGTGTCTGTCAATCAATATGCCTGTTGGGCTAAATTTAGTTCCGTTTTGCCTTGTCTGCGACGCACGCCCTTGACAACACCGCAGTACTCACGCACATACACACGTGCAGCCCTCGCAGGTGTGCATGCACAAAAATGCGTAGTAAAATCTCCAGTGTCAATTCAACTCTCGACAGAACATACGGGTTCCATACAAACTCCATAAAAGTTGATTTAACACTGAATATTCGACCATGCGTGCACGCGTGTACAGTCACGCGCACACGCGAGCGCTAACACACATCCGCGCATTTAAACGACACCTTGCTTTATCTCAGCGGGGTGCGACTCTTCTCAGCACCTTCCCCTAATTCCCACACCCCAGAATAGAAACGGGGGGGGGGGGGGGGGGGGTGGATGGGAACGAGGCCATCAGTAATAAAACAAATGCAGATAGCGCACATCAAGCCAGGAAATGACCGTAATAACCTCTGCCGGAATGGAAGTCGTTTTCAGCGGGACGGCCGAGGAGACCGTTTGGAAGATTAAAAGGAGAGAAAGGGGACGGGGCGGGGGGCAGGAAGTTAGGGTGCAGAGGTGCAGATAGAGCTATGAGAAATGCGGTAATTACATTAAGGTTTTTGTAAAGCCACTGAAACGTCCTGATAAAGACTCATTTCGCACGCGTTATATTCAGGGCTATTCTGGGAGAAATGAGATCTGGGGAGTGTGAGAGTCGGGGCTCGGCCTGTTTCATTACGCGCTGGTTGGGTATACAGGGCTCGGCCTGTTTCATTACGCGCTGGTTGGGTATACAGGGCTCGTTCCGTTCATTCGGTTTATCCGCCCTCGTCTTCTCGGTCCTTGACCCGGAAATCGATGGAGGTGCCGTCATCTTCAAGGACATTCAAACCCGGTAAATGCGTTTTGAAGGAGCTAAGAGTGAGGAGTTAGGAAGCGCCCAAAGGATGCTCACAGACGTATTCCTTTGCAGAAGTATTTTTGGCTGGATGTCTGTGACTGACTCACTGAGTGATGAAGTTACACCATTGGTCGGCCGAGTTATGAAGTTACACCATTGGTTGGCCGGATGAAGTGTGTTAGGTCCAGCCATATACTAGCTTTTGACCTGGTCTTGTTTTGGTATGCATGACATTTAAATAGTCGAACTGTGGATCCACCTCTTCCCATCTGTCACGTCTGTATATTGACTTGGCTTCAAACTGACGCTTGACTGAACAAGGACGTTCCATTTGCCTAATACACGCTTCCTCGATTCCTCCATCCTTGTATCCTTTCCTAGCCTCCTCTGATGGGTGGAGCTAAGGAGTGAGGAAGAATAAAATAAGCAATTGGTTTGGGCCCATAGTGTACAGTGATTTCTGAGTGACAGAATCATCCTCATGCTAGAAGTGCTACAATCAATCAGTCAATCAATCAATCACTTCATCAGTCAACCAAACTTTATTTGCATTGCCATTGCATACAGAAGTTGCAATGTTATGTGCTTCACACATTTAGTTCATGAGGCCTGATTCTGTTTATTGGATCACTCTATTAAGAGGGAGAGATAAACTAGCATTGGAAAATGGTCAGCCTGCAACTGATACTGATGTGATGTGACCTTAGAGTGCAGGTGTCAGTTCCCAGGCTTGGTAGGCCGTAGTATCTGATGTTTTCCCGTGTGTTTCAGCACTAGTGCTTTATTTAAGTCATTGATTGGCTAAAGAGTACACCCAGCTTGTTCTCACGTTCTTAATTGGCTGCTGATTGGAAGGAAACCATGCTGTGGAAACAGTCTACTGACACTGTGGCCCTCCAAGCCTGGAGTATGACACTGCTTTAAGGCTATAGTTTTTTTTAAGGCTGTCGTTTTTCTTTGTGAACAGTTTGACAGGCTCAGGAATCATCAGACCTGTCTCACCAAGCTGTGTTTGTGAATGAGAAAGAGTGACATTGCATGATGTAGTGGTTACAGAAAGTTCTGGAAATGGAGAGGGTGGTGGCATGGGTTTTTTGGATTTCCGGGAGGTGACAGACAGTGACGGGACTGTCACACACTCACTGCAATGATAACAGGGCGGCTTCGCCTTCTCTGAACGACATCATCGTCTCTAACCCCAGCCTCTCTCCCCTACATTCTGAGTGATCCCCTGCAACCCTGACAAGGGAATCCTTTCTAAATGCAGGAGTCTGTCAGAGATCTGTCACACCTGTAAAGTGACTGTATTATAAACGGGAAGACTGTCTTAAGGAAAAAAAACAATACTTACTTCTATCAGGTTGAAAAATAGCCACAAAAGTGTCTGCCATTCATAGTGGCCGGTACAACCTAAACTTATGGAATACGTTGTTTGCATTGCTTATGTTATGCTTTGAGTTTTTTTAATGTGCACTTAATAACTGCTGTATTTATTGTTCATTTATTGTTTCTGCAGGCTATGGCCTTGGTTCAATCAACATGATTTCTTATATTTAGTTACAAAATTTGCATAGTTTCCCTTCAGTAATAGAATTTATAGCTAGCGCCTAGGTTTAATATATTATATATTTGACACTGTGTTTTTGTTGGAAACAATCCAATTAACATCCCTTTGAATAACTGAAAAGGGTGATTAACATGATCTTGTCATATGCTATGCATCTACCAAAAGGGTTGGTGATTGTACACTGCTGTCTGTACCGCAGAACACTATAGGCTTTCTAAACCAGGCCCACAGCAATACTTTAATGGAAGACATTAAAAACCACATATCCCATCACCCCCCTTGTGATGGATTTGGAGAGATACTCAGTTCTGAAAGACCCCCAGAACAACAACAGGGGGGTCCTGGCCATCACCCCCACATAGTCCCCAAAACGTACTACAGTTGATCCCACTAAAGTATTTTAGACTGTTAGCCCTCGGACAGTAAGCCATGGCTGTCCCTGTCTTCCTGTGCTCTCCCAGTGCACTCAGTATCTGCTCTACGAGAGGGTCCCCCACCACTGCTCCACTGGAGCAGGAGAAAGAGAGAAAATAAAACCTCAAAGTAACCACATTCCCTCCGACACTCCTCTCTCACGTGTTTACCTTTTCATGGGAACATGGCAGGAGAAGACGTTCTCTTCCGGACCGGGAGAGACGCCCATGTTTTGATCAGCTTGGGGCCGCTAGGCGTTGTGTTAGCCACAGAGCCGTTAGGAGTCTGGTGTCCAGGCTCAGTACTGCAGCTCAGGGCTAGATGGAGTAGCCCAGGAATGCATTTACATCCAGCCTAACAGGAAAAAGGAGCTGACGGCACTACTCTTTGCCCTATCCTCTGGCAGTGCTGGCCCCTCCGTCTCATTGGAGCACACATTTACTGCCTCACTTAGGCCAGTGTAACCAGGAAGTAATAACCGTGTGCGTGCAGAGGGCAAGACAAGGTCAGTAGGGTGAGCTTACGGCTCACACATCTGCAGGTGTTTCCAGACGTGCTGTAGTCCTGCGGAGCCACAGGCTTTGTTGGTTTTTGTTTTCTCCTTAAACCCGGCTACCATTTTAAACCAAAGAAGCCAGGTGAGGTGAGTTAGTGGTGTAATCACCTGCTGTAGCTGATCAGATAAGCTCTGAGCAGCAGTAGAGCGAGCAGGACCAGTGGCTCTCTAGACCCAGTGTTGAAGGCCACTGATGCAGAGTTTACATCCTGTTCCTTTCACTCCACCTCCACAGAAAATGAATGAAGGGAAAATGTTCCAAGCTCTGTGTATTTATTTATTTATTTATTTTCTATTTTGGAATTAATGTGTTTGCCTCCTGGACCTTGCGGTGTTATAACCCTGATTTGGTTTAAGCTGGTCCCCCAACTCCCCTTTGGTCCAGTCTCACAGATAATAATATGAAAGTTAATAAAACATGGAATGAATGATTTTGTACCAGGTGTGATACATCTGCTACCTGTTCCTTTTTTTTTTTTTTTTTTGGGTTTCACACAAGTAAAGTCTTCACTAATATCTAAGGGTGCCCTTGCCCCAGGCGTGTACATTAACCCTGATTCCCTCCATGTGCTAAAATCAGGCTGAACCCAATTAAATGAGGGTCCACACCAATGTGACTCAGGTAAGGTATTACAGAGACCAACAATGTGTGAGCTTCTTTATATCTGTGGGGTAGCTTTAAGGTGGGAGGAAATGTGTCACAAGGGGCTGGGATAGGCTGGTGTGGTTTTAAAAAATGACTTCTTTTTTTGGCAAATCCATGTACAGTGATAGAACTTTTTTATGATAGGATAAATCTATGTAAAGTGATAGAACTTTTTTTATAATAGGGCAAATCCATGTACAGTTATGGGGCTGTTTTGTATGATAGGGCAAATCCATGTACAGTTATGGGGCTGTTGTGTATGATAGGACAAATCCATGTATAGTTATGGGGTTGTTTTGTATGATAGGACAAATTCATATACAGTGATAGGTTTGTTTATTATGATGGGGCAAATCCATGTATAGTTATGTATGCTTTGTTCAGTATTCACTGCAGTGATAGCTGAAGCCACCACTGGAAAAATCATAGAATTTTAGATTGACCTTCACCCAATTCCTATGACAAGTGGAGTGGAGTTACTTTGAGCTGCTATTGGCTCTTGGGGAGGTCCTGTATCGGGGCTCTGATGACATCACCAGAAGTCTCATTCATATCAGTGCTAGTACACACAGGTTTGATTGTAAATTGAGCATATGATGAAATCCATGCCAACGTCACAATTCTGGAGCCCAAAACCTGATGTAATTTATGGGTGCACCCCTGCTGAAGCCCCAGTGGGCATGTCTGAACTCTTCCTGGCTAGAACAACCCCACCCCCCCCCCCCCCCCCCCCCTTTCCATTTTTTCCACAGATTGTGGAAAAAAAGTGAGGGGAAAAAAGTACATCACAAAATAAGAAACGTGCTTGAGATCTATGGCATGTAGTAGCCTCATCCACATGAAGAAGTACTATTCAAATTGTTTTACAGACACAATACACTACATTGCTATAGAAAAATGGCTAGAAAATCTGCTGTCTACGCTGGTCACATGCAAGGGACCTTGGCTGCTCTAACACTGTTGGAAGACCTTGCAAATGGAGAGTTACACTGTGAGGGTGTTTCCAAAGCCCAGGTGAAGTATGCCCAGGCTAATTAAATAGTGAGATAACTAGAAAAGTTCATAGTTATAATAAGCCACCATATAGTGGCTTATTAGTTGGAAACCTTGTTTGTGTGTACAGAATCTTTGGAATATGTGCGAATTATAAATTAAACATGCATACGTCTGATTCATGCAAGTTTATTAATTTTTCCACTCATTTTATAAATCATGCATCTACGAAATGTAGGAAGTTAATCGCTTGCTGAAATTTAGTTTTAATCCACAGGAATTCTAGAAATGAGGGCCCCAGAACTATGAAATGAAAGTGGGATGAGTTAAAAACGGTAGTAAAATGTTATTAACTTCGCTGATTCAATGGGCCACAGAAATCTCTTTTTCTAGATGTAATATACTGAAAGATTATTTCAAAGCAAGGAACGCCATTTGAAAGGAGAACCAAGTGTGTGCAGACCGCTCCTTCAGACTGAATGGTTTCCTTCACGTGTGACACAAAACTCGTCAAAAAGGTGTTTCAGTGAAGCAAAAGAAAAATAATTAGAGTTGGTCTTTGGGATTATGGTCCATTTGGAGGGCGGAGGGGGATGACAGGAGTAGGATTGTGGAAGGGAGAAAGGGATAGATTCAAAGAGCTAAATTCAGATCAAATAAAATGGAACTTTGGATAATCATTTCAAAGAACAAAGGGGCCCTTAATGAGGAATGAGGCCTGATAAGAAATGGCTGTGAGTACCGAGGGAATCCAGCTTAAAGTGAGCCATAGGATTTGCTATCACGGCAAGATAAACAAAACTCCATTCTCCCACACTAAAAATGGAGAAGAAAAAAAACTAAAGGGATAGGGGAGCAGCCTCATTATTAACTAACCTAGGAGCCTAAACTGCTACCTAGGGGCATGGATAACTTAAGGCAACTTGAAACATAAGTCAATAAACTATGCTGGAAAAGCCGTTTGTTAAGATTACCTAATCGATACAGAATTTGTATCAGGAAACTGACCCAGAACCAACTGCCATAATTGTATTTAGACTTCACGCATATGGTATGGTATATATTGACACGGAACTGCATGAGATATGCCTATTTACTAATATAATATATCCATAAACACTCACAATGACTTATGGGTATCTACTGTTATATTTTGCCTGTGTCAATGTTTCATTAATTGTACTTGCTATGTATAAAATCTGTATGTGCACAAAGTTAAACTGCACAATAATGTTAGCTATACTTTCCCCCCGTTTTTTAACACTCAGATGGTGTGATTAAAGTCACATTCAAATGAGCTATTAGCAATTCATTCTCTATTTCAAATAGCCATCTAAAATAAACAGCATCATGCACCTTAACAGTAAAATAAAAAAGATTTGTAACATGCCAGTCTCATAAATAATGCATGGAAATGTATTATTTTTATATCATAAAGAACTGCTTTGTTGAGCAGGTTTTTTCCGTGTGTGAGTGGCAGGTATCTCACTATAAGTTGCAGGTGAAAAAAAAAAAAAAAAACGACTGTCATCGGTTTGTTGAAAATGCCACCATCCTTATCTTCAAAATGTTCACAGCAAGAAAACTTGGGAACATAGAACTTTAAATATAATAGACACATACCTGTTTTCACACAGACACACACCTGTTTTCACACACCAAATTTTTGAAAGCGCCTTTATAAAAAAACATGATCTTGAGAAAATGGCTTGTATTCTAGCTTTGTTGAAAGGCAGAGAGGTTTATTTTGGGTTCTGTGTTGAAAAGAAGCAGAAGGAGTGGGAGTTGGGCTTTATATTTTTTTCAGCTCATGGGGACAATGAAGCACAACAAAAAATTTTGGAAACTGAGTTTTCATTGCTGTTCATGGAAAGTGGGATGGTTAACTAATTTTACAAAGATACACGCATACATACATATGTAAATGCATACATACATACATACATACATAAATACATACAGGTAACCATGGAAATAAAACAAAACACCAACCACAGTATCCATTTATGTCAGGTTCTTGACTGACTGTTTTTTGATTAAACTGCCTGCCTGCTCACATCCATGATTGGCATTTGCAATTACCTAAAACAGTTCCAGTGCACAGACATGTGTGCATTCACAACATAGTTGAAAGATGTCTTTCCCTCAGACTCCTATGCTAACATCACCTGAGCCACTGTTCCTTGTGAATCATCAGAAGGTTCAGCAGTCTCGGTCACTGAGGCCAACAACCACACCACTGCTCTTTCAAAGTCACCGAGACCTCTTCTAGCCACGGTAGCCTGCCCAGCACTTTTATATACAACCGTGAGCATGCAGGGATTTTTAATTGCTTAATTAACTCAGGAACCACACCTGTGTGGAAGCAGCTGCTTTCATTATTCTCCATGCCCCTGTTTTGCTGGAGCGTTTTTAAAAATGATTATTCGTAACGGCTTTGTCAGAGGCGTGCTAACAGAGAGGCGGGTCCGGATGAGAAAAGCAGGTAAATTTAGCCATTTAAGGCATTTTTAATTAAGAAAAAATTGCTGGAGGGAGAGAGGGAAGGAAAAAGCGAGCAGATTGGTTGGTATTGCACAGGCAGCGGACTGGTATTGCACTCTTAAGCGAACTCCCTGGGTGCTGGGCTCTGACGCCTTCTTACAGGGATGCTGATGAGCTGACGATCGCCTGTGGCCGTAGGCCGGGTATCGAGTGCAGCTGGCTGCCAGTAATTGAATTATTGGGATTGGCGCTGAGGCGCTGTCCATGCTTGACTGCTGGGGGGGGCCTGTGGCTCCTCTGTCTATGGTGCTGACCAAGTTATGCGGAGGGGAGAGAGGGAGTTGTGGAGGAAAGGCCGAGGGGCCAGATGAAGGGCTGTACCTGGGGCAGTGCAGGTTGGGCAGTACAGGTGAGGTAGCGCAGGAGATTTCATTCTCTGCAAGGAGAGTTATGAAGACTGGAATGGCTAGCCTCCCAGTGATGGAGTTATCATGGCAGTCAGTGTGAGCTGCTCTTGGCTGAGGCCGCTGTCCATGGTGCTGACAGTGTTGGGACAGTGCTGGCTCCTGAGATCCAGCAAGAACAAGTATTACACATTTTTTGTACCTAATATATGGTTTTTTTATTTTTTTTATTTTATTGAATGTTCCCTGAAGTGTAGTTTTCAGCACTGTAGAATATATGGTTCTTGAGATTAAGACCAAAGACTTATGTCCCCTTCTGGAATTGTAGGGTCTTACTGATGCTTCTTCTCCCTCTGCATTTCAGGTGCACACCCCAAAAACCTGCAATGAGCTAAGGAACTCCCTGCCAAACAAATCCCCCTTGTCCCTGAGTGATTTAATGGGCAAAAGTACCCTGAAAAAGCATTTACTGTGGTCAGAGAGAGTTTGTGGATAAATTTGTTCAGTAAAGAAATGAAAAAAGGATTTTAATGGCCGTTATTGGCTTAATCGGGTTCACTTTGATTCCCATAAAGATACAGATGAAGATATGAACTCTTTAGATCAAATTTATATTGAAATATAGAAAATCCTAAAAGGTTCACATACTTTCCGTCCCCACTGTATGAATAAAATTATGAATCAGCCTACCGGAATGTAAACCACATATGGTACTGCTAGAGTCAGCATTCCTGGAAATTAGACCCACAATTCTTTACTTGTTAACCAGTGTTAGATTGCAGCCTAAAGTCACGGACACCCTCCTTTGAATACCTCTCAACCTATCATGGTAAAACCTCGCCGCTGCCTTCTTCTGTCAAACCGAGTACCTCCGGGGCAAGAATAACAAACGGCGGAGCGATGCGAAGGCACTGAATTCAGCCGAAACGCTTGTCACTTTGCGCGTGTGACTGATCGTCTTGTTTCATTACGCCCTCGACTCAAGGGGCCCGAGCGCCATCAGCGCTCGTCCTGCTCGACTGGGAGCGCGTTCTACATCGCCGAATTACTCTCCTCGTCCTCGGCCCAGCGTGTGCCCCGTAATGACATGGTGATTATCTCCCCGTAAATGAGGAATCAAATGAGCGTCGTGTCAAAGCGAGAAACAGATTGGCGTGGGGCCATTTGGACGAGGCCGGCAGCGGGCTGTCCCAATCTAGCGTCCGCAAGAAGACAAAGAAGCTAGCGGAGGTGCGCTGAATGTGTGGCACAATGTTCTGGGGTTTAATTGATCCCATTCATACCATCATCAAAGACAAGACATTTGTTTCGAAGAAAGAAAAAAAAAAAAACCTTCGACAATTTCAAATGCATTTCCCTGAATTGCGCAGAATCCCATCACTGCTTGATTAATTGCTTCCATATGTATTCTACGTAGCAATTCGCTCATTTCAAGGTTCATTGTTCAAATGCTCGGTAATGCATATTTAAATCTGCCATACTTTTCTTCTGCAAATACTTAACCATGTTTCTTCTCCCCATGTCTGGATGATTCAAGAGCACATGCCAGGCAACCCATTAACATGAAAATCGCAAAGACAAAATGCTGCAATGGCCTTTAGACAGGGAAGAACACATAACTCTACTTTCCCAATTTCAGTTTTGTGGAAAATGAGCGCATTTCTTACTGTCAAGAGAAACATATTTCTGCAGACTGTACCATGCTGAGTGATTATGTGTTAGTTTCTGGAAGGCTATTTTTCAGCACTAATCCCACATTTGTTTGCCAGAAAGATGTTGTAAAAAAAACAGTCAACATATTTGTTTAGCCTAAAATGGGTTGCATGCTTTTGTATAGCATTACAGTAGCAAGCAGGCAAACGTACAACACAATGCCCTTGGACAGGCAATCACAACAATGCGAATGTATTGTTTAACAAAAATAATAGTGCATCAATGAGACACAGTCAAAAGGCACAGATTTTATTTCCAAGCTAACTGGGAGTCTAAATGATGTATTGTAACGATTGTTGACCACGATCGGTACAAGATGGAGACAACGCGAGCACGAGATAACAAGAATTTATTACAATGAAATTAAACTCGTCACTGACTAGCATCCGACATTACCAAGCATGAGGTGTGAAGTGTAATGCAAATGGAGTGTGAATGACTGCTTGTTTCAGTGTCAGTAAACAGGTGTTGCATGGGCAACAATAATACTGAAGGACAAAAAAATAAAATAAGCGGACTGCACGACCACAGCTGCTCGCTTGTGTGGAGGAGAGGGACAAAGTGAGACCCCCACAGAGTGGCAAACTAAATGGAGGCAGACCAGGTGTTGCCAATCAAATCAGGTGGAGCACTGCCGCTACCTGACGCACCTGTAAATTATAAGAAAACATCCCTGCCAACAGGGAAACGGAGGGACACAGAAGCCACGGTCGTCACAATATCTCCAAAATATTTTGCCAATTCAAGCATCAATTGGCATCACTAAATGCACTAAATACTGCTCATGGTTACACTGGTCTGTCATTGACAGAATATGTTCCTAATGCTGTACTAGAGATGCAAACATTGAGTTGGATTTAGCATATTAGACATTTTCGAATCCATACAAATTTATTTAACACAGAAGACCAGATCTTTTCAACATCCCTGACCAACCAGAAGCAACCCATCATGTCAATTACTCAATAAAAAAACACTTTCTGTTTGGCAAGAACATCTCGCCTCCAGTTCCAGACGAAAGAAAGGGCTTTTTTTTCTTTTTTTTTTTACCGAATTGCACATGACATCCGATACTAAATGCATTTGATTGAATCCCACCCGAAGCTTTTGATTGACTCCTGCCCATAGACTTAAAAGGCTGAATTATGTGAAAATGGAATCAAGTTTATTGCATCACAAAAGCCCCAAGGGATAAACATGTAGTGAAAGACCTGAGAGCCACTGCAGTGCATTACCACAAATAATGATTTGAAACTGTTCACAGCGTCAAGCCGGTTTAATAGAATTTAATCATTTAGGTAAATTGCCTTAATTAATGTATTTGAACACTAGCACTTTCAAACGTTAACAGAATGACAAGTGGAGACCACATCAGTTTAATTGTCCCGTTACCAAAGCAGTCGTTGTTGCGGCAGAGCAGAGTGAAAGAAGAGCAAGCTTAAGGGCTAGTTTTTTCTGAAACAGTGACAGGATGAGTATGTGCATGTGCATGAGCTTGGGGATTTGGGGGGGGGGGGGGGGGGGTTGCCTGGTCATACATTCTAATGCCCTCATTGTCATTGTTGTTTCATGCAGACCTTATACACTGGGGAACATACTGGCCCAAACAAATGCAGAGCAACAGATGTACATAAAATACTTTATGCTACTGAAATTTTAAATATTGTAGAAGTATCTTTCGTCACGGTCTGTTTCCCTGCCAAGTGAAATCAGTGAACATTCAAATTCTTGTTAACAATTTGTTTTCATTAAATCCATTCTTATGTTCATTTTTAAGTCTCCACCAAAGTGTACCACAGTTCACAGTTGTTCTTTCATGTATAGGTATGGTCTCCACTTATTGCCTATCAGCACATATATGGGGCGGCAGTGTAATATAATGGGTATGGTACAGGTCTTGTAGCCTGAAGGTCACTGGTTCGATTCCTGGGTAGTACAGTGGCAGTGTAAGTCGCTCTGGATAAGAGCATCTGCTAAATGCCTGTAGTGTAATGTAATATGTTCATGACCAGATAGTCTCATGGTAAACAGCATGACCATATTGCATTTCAAAAACTGAGGATGGGGTGAGTGGGCGTTATGAACATAACACTCAGCCATTTGTTTGTTTACTGTATATATGGCCAATGGAATGAGAAAAAATCTAACTGGACATTTTTATTTTATTAATTTTATTTATTATTTTATTAATTAATTCCACCTGGATGGATATTTCGGTCCCAAAAAGTAGAAGTGTCCAGGAAAATGAGAACACCTGGCCTGCCAGTGATAGCCTTACACCCCAAAGAGTCTAACTCCACAGAAATGTGTTCCCTTTACACATAACCGTATTAAATTGCTCCTGTGCCACACTTCTACATTTCTGTCTTTCAATATTCATACACCATCTCTGCCTGAGTCTGTAGGAAGTCTCTCCTAATTAGTGTCACACACACTCACACACACGCACACACACACTCACATGCACACGCACGCGCGCACACACACACACACACATATACACACACTCTCTCGCACTGTCAAATGTCAGACTAACTCTCAGAAAAAATGAAGTTTTTGGTTGAAGGGTATGACCTGCAGCTAGTGAACAATGGCAGCTTGGTCTCATGCCTGCCAAGATGGCACACACTGTCAGATGTCAGTCTATAAATGGCAAGAGAACAGCAGTATTCCCAATGGCAAAAGAGACTCCAGTTAACGCATGGTTGTTGTTGTGTGTTAGGAAGCTTTATGGCCAAGTCCCAAACTCTCTAACGAGAACTGTTTAGAACCAACAAATTTTGATTTAATCTTCTTAATTCCAAGGATGGTTAGTCAATTGATAAACAATCAAAAATAGTAATTTATATACGTACTTATATGCAAAGCAAATGTCAGACAGTTCCTGAATGCCAAATATCTATCAACAAATAATAAAAGTAAAGTCTTGAAACTGACAAATCTGGATAGGTGTTTTCTGTACAACTGAACCACTTGTTCCTTTTCCTGCACTTTCAACCAATCATGAAAGTGTAGTTAGAGAAAAAAAAAACATAGGCAGCCATTCACAAATAGTAACAGATTGTTCTCAGGGAAGAAAATTGAGCTCCTTTTCAGTAAAGGTAGGAACAGAATTACTAATAAAAAAGAAAAAGCAAAAAAGAGGAACATCAGGCCAACAGCATAGTTCCTAAAACAAAAACATCACATCCACAGAAAGGTCAGAAAATGTCTGAAATAAAATTGTCTAAGGAAAGGTAAGACCTGCAGGGGGCAGTATGATGGGCAGATGAACCCCGGCGAACACAATGAACATGCACGCCATAGGCAGACTTTGGCCATGTCAGAATCAGCACACCTGCACACTGATGAGTTTGGTAGTTGACCATATTTTTTTAATGCTGTTAAGTACCCAAAATGTCTGTAAATTGAGTGAACTTAAAAATATCCGGATATAATACATAGGGTACTTAGTTTTCGCTAAGTATTTTCAGAAGAATGCTATTCAGGAAGTAAATGAACACTTTGGTCCCTTAAATATGACAGCTTGATGTCTTATTCCATCAACAAACGCAAATGCGCTTGGGAAATATAAATAGCAGTATGCAGTACGCTTAGCAGACAGTATATTCTTTTTAGTACACGGTACTTTTGAAGCTGATTTGGACACACCTCCTCAGTGGGGTTTACGGCGGAGGGAACACCCTAACACGAGAGCTGGGAGCAGGAAGATGGGAAGACCGAAGCGAAATTATCCCCCCCCATATACTACCCCCCCCCCCCCCCCCCCATTTTGAAGCGTCTGATCCCCGTATATAGAGACATTAAAGCAGCCTATATTTAGAATTTAGAAATTAATAACAGACCCTTTGTTGGCATTTCGAGTTGGCTAGCTGAGTGAACCATCAGAGTGTTCTTGTGCATAGCAACTGTTGCTATCTACCACTCCATCAGGCTTCTGCCACGAAGAATGGAAAATTGTTTGCTTACCAAACGCTCGGCACATCAAAAAAAAATTCCGAAAAAGTGAAATGGTGTGCATGAGCACTTCTAAGAGTGACTCCAGGCAGGCTAGCAGAATCAAAGGAGCATATATTTATTCTATTTTCCACACCACCAGTCCTACATCCAGCCAAACCACCAGTTCCTTCATGCTAAAGAAGACACAGCCTTTGTTTTACGAGCACAATGGAGCAGTGTACTTTGAGGCTGCTCCCTCTCCCTGGCTCAAAAGCCACAGTTTCTGAAGGAGAAGCTGATTGTTCTCTGTACCCAGGGGCGCAGTGTTAATGATGTCTGATTTGCATAAACGTGTTTTGCGTGCATCTTTGCATCAGCAAAGGGGTGTGTCTAGGTCAGGGGTGGCCAACCCAGGTCCTGGAGAGCCGCAGGGTCTGCTGGCTTTTGTTTTTACTCGGCACTTAATTGATCAATTAAAGCAGTTGATTACACAGTTAACTCACCTCACCTGGTTTATTTTGTGTAAGTGGTTGTTGTATTTAAGGTCAAAACAAAAACCCGCAGACCCTGCGGCTCCCCAGGACCGGAGTTAGCCACCCCTGGTCTAGGTAGTTTCTTGCCCTTTGAAGCACATCTAACTGCGAGAGCGGGTTCAACGCGTGCCAACGTTAGGACTGAATGTTTTGTTTGGCAGTTGGGCCTTCTTCCAATAGCTGTGCCTTTAAAAGTTGGGGGTAGTTATCATTTTGAGATTGTATTTTCCCCCCCCTCCCATCGGAGGTTGCCATTAATAGCTTGCGGTAACACAGTGAGCAGGATGCGGCTAGCGCTAGCCATTGATTGACAGCTATGAATACAGATAAGACAACTACATCAGTGATATTAATAATGTAACATGACCATGGTTTACCCGATTGTCTCCTGATAAACATTAGATGGTTTGAGTTTAATCAGATTGAATGTTGCTCACGTAGGGGAAAAGCAATGGAATAGTAAAAACGTTTTAGCGATTACATCTGCACCTTCTTTCTAAATAAATAAAAAAAACACAGCACTCCACATTTTTACAAGTTTCCACCCCATCCTGGTGTAGCTTCTCCCATTTCTTCTAGGATTCATTCCAGTTCTTTGACATCATCTTCATGAGATTCCCCATGAAGAGGACACAAGCCATGCTCCGGCTGGAGTGTTACAGTATGTATCATCATTGTCATCATAATGGTTATGCAGTGCGCACCCGATCTGAAGGGCAGCCACCCACTGCTTTTACATGAGGACCAAAAGTGCATACATTACATTACAGGCATTTAGCAGACTTACAAAACTTTTACATAGCATCCAGCTGGATATATACTGAAGCAATGCAGGTTAAGTACCTAGCTCAAGGGTACCCAGGAATCAAATCTGTGACCTTTTGGTTACAAGACCAGTTCCTGACCCACTACCCTTACCCATACTGCACTGCCGCCCTAACAGCCACTTAGCCCCGAGAAGGACAGTTTGTTGGCACTCCTTGCCCGCTGTGCAACATAGTTAGAGGTTTCACCTTAATGTTTACATAGAGTTTGCACATTGAGTATACCATAGCCTTTGCCTGTTAAAGAAAAAAAGATGTGTGTCCAAGGGGTTTGCACAGAAATAAGGGTCCCATCGACTGAGCCTAATTACCTGTGGTATCCTGGCAACACCGCAAAACTCCCTGTGGTCATCTCTTCCCGGGATGTCAGGAACTTTATGTAATGGAATGTCTGCTTCCCCAGCCATGACATAACAGTTTCCACGCTCCAAGAAGAAGATGCCTTCCTAAAGCCCAGCCCCCCCACCCCTACCCCCAACCCCCACCGCCACCCCCACTCCAGGGCCTCCAACAAACTTCCAGTGGCATAGAATTTAATGGATGTAGAAGTTGTACCACTGGGGTTAAGGGCAAAGTTCCACTTCATTGTTCTTAGCAGGTCTGGGAAAATGAATCAAAAGTAGCTTTAAAATCTCTAAGCAGGGCAACTGGTACCGGTTAATTAACGGTACATATACATATCGCAGAGCATATCCAGCGAGCGATGCTGGGGCTCTTGTATGTGCTTTGATTCGTGCTGTGTTACAACGTAAAGGTTATGAACTTCGCCTTAGCTTTGTCGAACATGGTTTTTGATACTGGCCCGAGTAGACGTGTCGTTAGGCCGGTGAAATTTCTGTTGCGCGGCACGCAATGAACAAGCTGCAGCCTGAGGAGCACTTCTGCGGTAATGCTGTGTGGATATCCTGATTATGGGTCTCCTCTCCATCTACGCTGCGTTGGGGTTGCTGGGTGACATTCTCCATCCACACACAGGAGATCCTTAGCAAGATGTATGCCGTCCTTACATCAGAATGATGGGTCATGAGCATATCAAATGAACTAATGAAGCACAGAGAAATAAATATTCTAAACCCACAGTATTTGGAGCCAGGGAGGGTATGTCATGCCAGCTTTAACCGTTTAAAGTGTTATATCACAAAATATGTGATTAGAGTGCTCATAACTGAACATTCTAATGCTGATGTATCAATCACTACTGGCAGTTGAAAACAGAGGAGTTCTAGAACACTGACTTAAAAAATTTTTTTAAATTACAACAGTCCAAACAACCTCAAAGAGTTAACAGACACAAGGTCTGTTTTCCAGCTTGGTCACACAGCGAACACAAAAGCCTCATAGTCCATGAATGTGTGAGAGGCGTGGCTTAGGTCAGCTGACAGTTTGGTCATCACCATGGTACATTCTCCCTTCTCTCTCTTTTAGCTTCTTTGATTTCTACCTGTCAGAACCAAGAATTTGGTTGACATGATGGGTTCTGTGGGTGACACTGTCACTTCACAGCAAAAAGGTACTGCATTAAAATCTCGACCGAGGGCCTCTCTACGTGGAGTTCGTATGTTCTCCCTGTGTCCGTGTGGGTTTCCTCTGGGTACTCCGGTTTCCGCCCACAGTCCAAAGACAGTAGGCTAACGAGAGACTCCACGCACAACCCTGGCCAAGAATAAGCAGTTTAGAAAATGAATAGATGGATGGATGAATAAAGTGAAAATTCAAAAGGAGGGTGTAGTGTTCTGCTCTACATGCAAAATGTAGTCCTTGACGGTTTTTCTATAGATGGGGAATTTCTTTGTTCTGAACAGGCGGGACATCTCCTGCAGGAATCCAAAGGCGTCCGACGGGGGCTCTGCACAATCAGATCATGAATATTTAACGCCACAATGGTAGCAATCAATTTTGCTGCGGGACAGTTTCTCTGTAATGTGATTTATGTGATATGATTTATGAGTGACTTCATTGTTTCATTGCATGACTTCATCAAGACTGGATGGCTATGAATGAAGCAGGACCACCAACAGAAGCTCTATTGAAATGGCTTACGTGACTTCCTCCTTTTGGAAAAGAAATCAAGAGCTTCATATAGCGTGTATAACCCGTGACCATGTTATTACAGCTCTATAAAGCATGTATAAGCACCAGCTGTGCTTATAAGGCCTGATACAGCATACAGTGCACTACATGAAAACAAATGACAGCAGGCTCACAAAAATGTTCTTTCCTCAGCAGTGTGTCAGTTATCGTTTGCTTCTGACTGATTTATAGCGCTATGTCACGCTCGTGAAGGTGGTATGTATGATTTATGAAGGTCCTGTGACTCTTCAGCCAATATAGGGCATGTCTCATTAGGTTATGCATCACAGATCAATTCTGTTAAAATGTTTTGACAATGGCTTTAAAGTGTAGGAAGTAACAGCGTGCAACAACGCCTAGAGAGCTGGGCTTGTGACCATAAGATTGTTGCTATGAATTCTTTACTGAGGCAAACCAGAGTTACACCCTTGAGCACAGTACTCAACCTGAATTGCTTCGATAAAGATACCCAGAAGTAAATGCCTAAGAGTAAGAATTTAGAATGTGATTCAGGTGTACATGCTTATTAAATTATTAATCATTGCATTCTGCATAATTCTAAATTATAATTATTGATGGGCATGCGGCTTTGATAACCATTAATGAATTTACTTTTGAGAAGGATGTCTGGGTGGCTAGATTGAGAGAAGTTAACATAAGTCAGTCATAGACCTTCATCAGATCATTCATTTATGAATTTTGTCCCAAAGTTCAATGATTTTTTTTTTTCAAAGGAAGCGTAATGCAATTATGAATGTTTTATTAAGTATTAATAATACAGTATTAAAATATGTGAGGTGGACAAGTTGTCCAATGAGTCAGTTGTCCAAAAAATCACTGCAAAAAATAAAATGGAAAAAGAAACAATAGAGAAACAATAACATACTTTACACTTGAATCTGTTCATGTGTGCTTGAGCGTTCAAATGTGCTGAAGTCAGTTACAGAGCAGAATGCATCCGATTGCACACATTCCCACACACGGAGAACAGCCATGTGCTCCGTATAATCGGCCAATTACACTTGTACCCACAATGCTCAGAGCGGGGAGATCCAGCGGGCCTGCTTTCTCTTGGTGGTGTAATCACAGGGCAGAATGTGATAATTACCCTATGTGGTCATGCCCGTCTGAGGGAGAGGCGCAGAGAAGTGCGGAGGAGTTGTTGTGAAAGAGAGTCGAGTTTCAAGAGCTGTGTGTTGCGTCTCCCCCCCCCCTTCCCCCTATACACAGGGTAAGAAGGGGGTGGAGGAATAACTTGTGTGGCAAATCTTACCATACTTCAAGCATCCCCCACTAAACGCGCTAAGGCGTGATTTATAATTTGTGTTAATGAGTCCGGCGCTCTTGCGATTTTCGCGACGCATCTCTCGTCGTATTTGTTTTTTTATTTTTATTTAATAGACTTCTGCAGTGAGTACAGATGGCTGGCAGTCATGTGAAGCAGCTAGAACCAGGGCTGCGGTCCAATCTGCTGAATGTTCTGTCCTCGCAAACTTCACTCGGGAGGGCGAGATTCAGCACCGCCGCAAGGGGAGGAGAAAGAGAGGAGGAGTGAAATTCTTTTAATTGGACCTCCCCGTGCGCTTGGAAATTTGTCAAAAAGCAAGAAACCGTACAGATGCCTGTTGGAGTTTCATATGTTCACCATTGCAGTTCATTAAAAATCTTGGTAACACCTAACAAATGTATGAATATTGAGCAACTAATGAGTTATTATTAAGGATTATCCACGACCTTGAGAACAGCTTCTGTCTATCTTGGAACGCTGTCATGCAAGTTCGGAACTGTGTGCAGTGGTGATATGGGACCATTCTGAAGGAACACACCCTTGTCTTTTTTGGGGGACAAATTAGGTGGAAACGTACTTCAAATTGTGTGCTCCAGAACGTCCTAAAAATGTTCAGTGATATTTAGATATTGGGTGATTGGGGAGGCCAGTTTTACAGCATCCCAGTGTCACTCATGAATTTGTTTATCAGTGTGTATGTTGGCATTATCACACTAGAATATGGGGACGCCATAAGGGAACAGTGTTGCACCATGGGGCGCATACGGTCTGTTAAATGGCTTCAAATTCCTTGACTGTTATAAGACCAGAGCAATCATCAGACTCAGTGACACCCATGAGATTGCTGTCTACCATTACAGATTCACCACCATGTTTAACAGTGGGCAAAAGACATTGCACTGTAAAAAATTGTAAAGCTCCTCCAAGTACAAACTTGCAAGTAACTGATTGCAGTGCACTTTTTAAGTTGGAATATAAATTTTAAGCTCTGGTGACAAGATTTTATGCTAACACATCAAAAATAAGCTGTATTTAACTCCTATTGTGCTGTTCCACTTACAAGGCTAATTGGTCCAGTAAAACTACATTTTATTTTTCCATTCAAATACAAAAGCAAACTTTCCTAGTTCATGTAACTAAGAATTTTACATTGGAACAACATGAAAAAAGAAAGATGTTTGTGGGGTAAAAATGAACAAGGCATGGCAAATTTTCATCCATCCATCCATCCATCCATTTTCTATACCACTTACTCCTGGTCACGATTGTAGGGGAGCTGGAACCTGTCCCAGGTAAATTATGCAAAATATTCCCACCACACACATATAAAGTAGCCTGCTTGTTAATATACCTCAATGGCTAGTCTGATATTGGTGTTATTAATATTTGTAATTTTATTAATAATACCAATATCATATAAATGTACCAATAAGATTATAAATATTAATTATTAATACACATATTAATAAATATGAATAATAATTACTGTCCTATTATATAAAAAGTGTTCTATAAAAGCTTTTTTTTTTTTTTTTTTTTTGGTCTTTTGCTGAGCACAACCAGCTGAAGGCTTGTGTAGCGTGTTTGGAGTTATGTTTGAGTTTTGAGTTCGTTTTTGAAAAGAATATTGTAACGCAAACTCACAACCTCTTGTCATCTTAATGAGTCAATTAGTTTCCTATTGTTTGAATACATCTCTAACTATTTTCACCCGCCTCAGTTTATTGCCACATTAGCTGTAGTTGAGCTGCACCCTACAGGTAAAGTGCTGAGAGTGGTAGAGTTCCTGTTGAGAACAGTGGCATGGCATCTGCTTCCAATACAGTAAGGGAAGCAGAAGAGCATCCTTCTGCTGTTAATTATCCCAAACCCATTTCTGATTGGTTCATCTTGATTATCAAGCTGTAGCGATTTTTTAGGAAGGATCATCCATCTCCATCTAGGTCCCGTACACCTGATTGCATTTAATGCTGCGAGTCAGTCTCTCTCTCTCTCTCTCTCTCTGCTTTTTAGCATGAAACCATTACAGTCGTAATGACAACAAAATTGTTTTAGGTTTTTAAAAACCCCAATTTCTGGTCTCTTACTTACTAATTAAAATCGCTTTATATGAAATGCGCTTCAGGGACGTCAGGGGCAACCGGATGTTTACACACTTTTAAGCAAGAAGGAGCAGGCTGCCAATGGGCAATCCTTGCAAATACTGACAAGCTTGTTAGACATAATCAGCAGTAATGAGCAATCTGCTTTCCCTAGGCCAACTCTTTGCACTCAGAAAAAACCCCCCAGTTTATTGCTTTAAAACTGAAAGCATATTTTTCTGTACCAATGCATCATTTTAATAAAGAGCTTCCTTGACTCTCATAAAATGGGTCTCTGCGTGGCTCATTCGGTTAAGGTGCTGTGGATGAGCCCCTCGCCCTCGGGTCAAGTGCTGACTGTGCCAGGGCCGACTGCGCCAGGGCCGACTGCGCCAGTGCCGGCTGCGGCCAGTAGCCGAAAAAAGGGTACGCGAGGGTCCCGACGGTTAGGGAATTAGACACGTTCAGCCCCACGTTGGGTGCCAAATAAAAAAAAATATATATAAATATACGGGATAAATAGTCCACCAATAAGACTAGGTTGTCCACCACACATTTGAAATTACTGCAAATACACAGGCCTAATGGCTTGTTACAGCTTCCAACATGGATTTTTTTTTAAAAAGCCTTTCCAAATAACAACAGGAGTGCCAAACAGCCTGTAGAAGCAGTGCTGATTGCGTAAAACATCTTTGCTCTTCATTATTCAGACCACACAGAACTGCGAAAGGGCGTCTCTCTCTCTCTCTCTTTGTATACTTGTATACACAGATATCATGCAGTTGTGGATTTTATTCCTGTTTCAGTGTGATCCTGAGGTTCAGCAGTAATGCTTGCCCGCTTGCCCAGGGCAATTGCAACCACGCGTTAGACGAGTAAAACTGCCTGGCAACGAGCCCAGCTGTCTAAGTGATGAGTCAGGGCGAATTCGCAATTCAGGTCGGTCAAATGTTTGTTTGTGAGAATCTAAAAAGGGTACAAAGCAGGCTTTTTCGTTGGTTACTGACACCACTGGCCATAGAATTGGAATGATGCACTAGAGTGCTCAAAGGCTGGCTGCCAGATATGGGTCCCTCCATCCATCCATCCATCCATTTAGCCAGTCATCTATCCCAGTGGTAACCAGCCCTGTATCTGGAGATTTACCATCCAGTAGGTTTTCACTTCAACCCTAACAAATTGCACCTCATTCAACATCAAGAGATCTAATTGAGCTGATGATAATTAGTAGAACCAGGTGTGCCAAATTAGGGTTTAAATGAAAACCTACAGGACGGTAGATCTCTAGGAACAAGCCCGGTTACCTCTGATCTACCCATTTTCTAAACTGCTTATTTATGGTCTGGGTTGTGGCAGGTGGGGGAGGTGATGCTGGAGCCTATCCCAGCATGCAGTGGGCGAGAGGCAGGGCAGGCCTGGACAGGCCACCAATCCATCACAGGGCCTAGGGGTCCTGCCATTTCTTTCATTTTTTATTGCCAGAAATGAGACTAAATAAAACCTGAAACAGATCATTAGAGTATCTTGTTGAAGCACTAATAAGTATTAATGCATGTCATATTAATTGACGTAATGATCTGAGGATCTTTCATGTAAACCCAATTCATTCATGGTTTAATTTGCTCTTTATCTTCTTCTGTGCATTTGATTCCTGGAGTCTTTACTCTCCAGATCCTTAAATGAGCTCATCTTTGTTTTTTATGACTATATTAGTGAACATGATTCACGTACTTTAATGTTTCAAATTAAATACAATGAATGTACTCATGACTTATGCATCTTCGCTATGTTACTATGTTTTTTTTTGTTTGTTTAGTTTTGTATTGGTTTTTTTTGTTTGTTTTTTTCTTGCAAGAGAATGGCGTCTTCATACTGGTGTATACACATGAGGATTCGCTGAAGAATGATGATTTGCTTTAATCATAATTACTGTTGCGCTCATAAACCACAACAGCCGTGTTGGAACACAGCTTTAATGATGGAACATCTGGTGATGATGCTTCTCATTGTGACATCACGATGAATAATAGTAATGGATTGTGCTTATGCGGTCCCTTTCATCCCATAATCTCAAAAGTGCTGTGCGCCGAGGGGGTACGGCTCGCCTCTGCCACCACAAATGCACAGCACCCATGTGGGTGATGCACTGCAGGCCTTCTGCACAAGAACACTCACTGCAAATTAGTTTTGGTGGAGAGGGAGGGATACATTTACCCAGTTATACTAGGGGGATGATTCGAGAGCCAGAATGGAGTGAGCCAGATTTAAAATTTTACCTGGTACCGTTGAATAACCGATACTGAGGATAATGCATAATTAAGCAACCTATGATCCTGTAACCTCTTTGTGATAAGTACCACTGGGTTCTACAATGACTTCAATGAGCAGAGCCTACGTGCAATATCTCATCCTATAGTACAATGTCCTAAAACTGTGCCGGGGCATATCTTATTCTGTTTGACTGCCCCCTACTGGCTGTGTAAAATAACATCCTTGTGCAAGCCTGAGAGTGAAAATAAAGAAAAATCTGATGCGAACTTTCATGTTAATATGGTTGTTTACTAATGCTACGAACTTGCTAAGGTGTTGAGTCATCCTTGAGTTTTAATGTGTCTCATTTCAATGTCTTATTGAACAAGTTGTGGAAAGAATATTCTCAAGACATAAAATGTATTGAATTCCAGTATAAACAAGAGAGCCTTCTTGCTTTGCAAGTTGGCACATTTTTGAAATTGATTTATTGGTGGCTATTGATGGCTTTTTCTTTAATGTGACTGTGTGGTTGTGTAGCGAGGCATGTGGAAAATAGAATTTCTTTTTTAAATTGGTTCAAATGAAGCAGTGATTGACAGCACCTAGCAGCAGCACATTATAGGGTTAATGCAGACTCACTGTGACATCACAATGAATGTGACATTGTGACATCTCACCAGTTTACTATAGAAAGTTACCTAACTGCAACACTTTCATAACTTACACGTGCTACAGCAATGTCCTGAATGCTTAGGGATTGAGCATTAAGAGCATTTACTGAACAGTTTGACTGCCTCTAGTCTCATTATATCACACCCTTTGTAGAGCCATGACCGAGGACAGGCACAATGGGGTGCTCTTAAATTACTTAGTTAGAAGCTGCAGTGATGGACTGTTTGATCGACTGTTTGAAGACAAAAGGGATGACGGTGCAATTTTAGTCCGGTGAAGATAGCCTTGCGGCAATGAATGTTGTGCTCCCGTGCTCTGTTTTTACACCACCCTAAAAAAAATAATCAGTCCGGTAAAGAAAAAGTCATAAAAAAATTGCAGTAAAGGATGGCCCGCAATTACGTGATAAAATTTTGCAATGTAACACTTTCTGATTGAAGAAAGAGCCATTCCGAAAATCGCTGACGGGAAGCTCTTGCAGCAAAACGTTTCAGCCCCGCATTACATTGCCGACTGCCTGGAGATCTCTGCAGAGAGAGAGAGAGAGAGGGAGAGAGAGAGAGAGAGAGAGAGGGAGAGAGAGAGAGAGAGAGAGAGGGAGAGTGTGCACGTGTACTATCTGGCGCTATTGATTTCTCATTCTCCTGTGACTCTAACTTGCTCTCGTGGGGAAACCATGTTGCATCGTCAGGCTTTTTTCGATTTTATTTATTTATTTATTTTATTTTTTTCGGACAGTTGACTCGCATTATTACCGTAATGCTGTGGGGTGAGCAGGGGGAAAGATTACTCCGATATGGATACCTGCATCTCAGCTGAAAGTTCTGTGCTGAAACACCGTGCCATGCCGTGATGTTGTCGCAATGCCACTATCTGTTATGATCCATGGGGGCCTCTGTGGGCTGTCCATCCTAAGTGTCTGCTGGAAATAACAGCACTCCTCTGCTGAGGATTACACTTGTAATTCACTCATATTTTTGTGGTACATTTAAGATTTGCCTACTGCTATTGAAGCCGCCTGCCTTTTTAAACTCAGTTTTGAATCTGTAACTGTACCTCAGCTTACCACTGCATCACCTGGACCAGCACACCAAGAGCACTGCAGTTAATGAATAAGCCCTTCTCCAAAACTCCTGCCATTGAGTCTGTGGTTTTTTCACACATTGAATTGACACAGTAAAATGGGCAGTGTTAATTGAACTCTAACGGTGTACACGTCAGTACAAATGGGACTGTATGCACTCTGTAACAGAGTTGATTTAACACTGACATTGCACTGTGTGTCATCCGTCCATGCAATTCTGTGGGAGAAAGGTTGCACGGATCAGATGAACATGTGTCAGACAGATGATACCTGGCGGCCTGGAGGGCACCTGAGGTGTAGGTGGAGGTGCTAACAGAGCTAACTTGAGGAACCATGGCCTACCCCTTGCAGGAAGAGACCAGCTGTATCCCACATCTGTCAAATCCCAGCTGTTATGGAAATTGAACATACTGCAAACTATTACAAATTTACAGACTCTTTGGAAAGCATAAAATGTTGTTTTTAAAGTTATATCGAAGTACCAGAAAGTGGCAATGATTGACAATTTTTCCATATATTATGAAGAATTAAGTATCTTTATTTCAGCTTGTAGTGTATGAATATTCATTATGTTCAGTATTGTCTATTTCTATGAGGGAGTCATGGACATGGAAGGATGGACCTTGAAAACATTTAGGCTTCAATTCTTGTGAAACCAACTGTTACATAATGAGTATTGTAACCTTATCGGACTTGTGTTTTGTAGTTGTTCCAATGTCCTTCGGTATGCACTTATTGTACGTCGCTTTGGACAAAAGCGTCTGCCAACATAAATGTAATGTAAAAACCATATACTGCATTATGGCTACCAATGGTTTGGGACTATTATCATTCAAAAGTCAAGAGAGTGAGGGAGAGAATGAGAGAGAGAGAGACAGAGAAAGAGAGAGAGAGCGAGAATGAGAGGTCACTTCTCTGTAGCAAGATTGAGTATATGAGGAGAGTAATTGAGAGGGTTGGTATAAGTGAGATGATGAGAGAGGCGCTCCTGATTTATCTGATTTGGGTTTCTTTCTTTCGGATTGCAATTTGGCTATAAATTAGTGGAGGGTTTCGGCTCAATCTCCAGTGTAATTAGCTGGTATTGATCCAGGAGAGATCAGCTGCCAGCCATCGTGTAGAGGTTACTGTTTCACCCAACCCTGTGGGCTCCACAGCAAAGAGAGATGGAAGCCTTTCCTGGAAAAAAGACAACGAAAAAAACGATAACAATCAGCTAGCTAAACTGTTAATAATCCAATCTATTATTTCAGACAAATCTCTACTGAAAAAGAAGAGTCATTTGGCAGAAAGTGTCTTACTAGTGAAGGTCTGATGTACAGTTTAAAATTGGACAGAAATGGAGTTCTTCTCATTCTTTCTTTTATATAATTCAAATTGTAATATTGTGTGTGTGGCACGTAATTTTATGTGAACATTCTTGTCAAATGTGATGGGTGGAGAAAATTACATATTGTGCAGATTTTTATTCACAGTATCCAAGGTTTCAAGCATTCGGGGAATGCTAGGAATGAATTTTTTCACATGTGGTCTTCGCTCAATGACTCTTGCCCATTTGTTTGTTTTTCCGTGGATTCTGGGCGATGTCCCTGCTGGCTCGGTACCATCAGAGAAGGCATTTCATAAAGGCACACGCTGGTCATAAACAATCATTTCATATATTGCATAATGAGTGTAAACCCTTAGCCTTTGATAACTGAGAGTGGAGCTTTCAAGTGCACAGTTTGCCCAGAGCCAAGCCCACTCTCCCAACTGCTTTTGATGTCACTGCTAATAGGGCAGCTGTGAACTCTGAGGCTGTGAAGTTGCAAGATAGTGGGAGAAAGCACAAAGATAGTTGTACGTCGGGCTAATGAAATATCCACTGACTGCCGGTCCCTCATCTGTATATTCATAAGAAGTTGCTCTTTTTTAAATACACGAGGAAAGTCTAGCAAAGGAAACACAAAGATTTATAATAATCACATCACACGACTTTCAAACTTAAATTGCTAAAGTTTCACATTATAGAGCTGTATTTTGAAAATTGATGACCATTTTTGGTCTTCTTGTTAACTGTTCATCCCCATCAGTTACAAAGTGGAGATTTTAGATAATAAATGCTATTCCTCAGGACATTTTACCATTATAAGAGTGGGGGAAAAAAACCTGTAATTCAACCAGAACAATATCATGATTGTGTATAGTCCAAATTCACCCTTATTTTAATCTGCATAAAATAGGTTTTTTGGGTGCTTTTCTGCAGGTCAGCCCCATTTTAATATGCAAGAACTAATCAATACATAATAGCTATTCAAAAAGAATTATTTTGCATGTGCCAGTAACTGATTGTTTTTAATTGTGTCTGAACATCGAATGGGATTGAATAAAGCCATGCACTTGTAAACACAAAATATTACTTTTTTTCTTTTGGACAGTGTAAGGCCTTTCCTATTTTAGGTCTTTACAATTATTTCACTTTTTTGCACCCTAAACTGGCCATTGAGCAACCATTTCCAATAGTCAGTCCCCATAGTTCTGAATGTTTTGACATCCTGATAAATCATTCAGCATAATGAATAGGGGGTGTGCAGTGACATCATTATCCTTATCTGTGTTTGTATTCAAAGGGGGGGGGGGGGGGGGGGGGGGGGGTTGTTTGTCTAGCGCTGTTCTTTCATAAATTCATCTGTCAACGTGTCAAGAGACGCATTAAAATGCGTGTTTTATTGTGCACAACATGCAGTATTAACATTTGTTTCATTGCCCGTTTGATGCTCATTTTTCTCAGGTAATTTCCTCTTCCGAATATCATTGGTCAACTTCAGGAAGAAGGAAAAAAAACATCTGCATACAGTGCATTCTCTGTGCACTTAATAATAGGGTATTCCGATTCTAACACACCCTTCATAATGAATGATAGCTGTTTATGAGCAGCTATATTTCTTGTTCTATATCACTGGCTTTCAGCATAGTGCAACATGATCTGGTACCAAATTCTGCTTTGGATTTGTTTCCTTAAACTAACAATATATTTGGCCCACTAGAAGGACTAAATGCTTGTTGTACCGATTGTATCTGTGTTCCTTCTGTCCTAATTTATTTTTTATGAGCTTAAATAGTTCCACATCTCATCCCTGGGCCAGTCACTGCTCTTCAATCATAATGATCTTTTTGAAGATAAATCTTCCAAAGCTTTTGTAAGTCAGAGGGGCTATGCTGGGCTATAATACAGCTGTGAAACACTGTGGACTGAAACTGATTTATTCCTGTGCAACAGCACAGTTTAACAAGTCTAGTATTATCAACTAGCATTGAGAACAAGGGAAAAAACCACAGCCTTGATTCAGCCATCATTTGTTAATAATTACAGTTTGATTAGTCCAGTAATAATAATAGTTATACAATTATCTTGCCAAGCTGTGTTTGTGAAGGACAAAACTTAAAACAGTAATTTCCAATTCAAGTTAAGGAAAATTGTTGACTGATTCCAGGCCTAGCTCAGCAAACTTAAAATTAAATAAATAAACAAATAAATAAGCCTTCACCATCAGTATGCTCATAAAATGAATGCAGAAGATATGTTCACTGACCTTAGACCTGTAAACCTGTATACATTTCCATGTATGAACTTCCTCTCTCTCCAGACTGTGGTCAGGTCATTCAGGTATCTGACCACGGGATTCTGGGATTCTAGTTGTGGGTTAGATTAATATGGGCACGCAGTGCACTTCCTACAAAGAAACACGCACAGAGGCCAGAGACTGACTCATAACAGGGCCAAGTCTATAAGCGTCATTCTGAAATACCTGTCAAACATAATAATAAAATAATAGTAAACTGCTAAATATTCATATAAACGATAAATCGTACTGTCATGTGAGAATTGTGAATTGTGTTTTAAAATACCAAAGCAGAAGCATGCCTTTCGTGTTTTATAGGACTGTTTTTAGAAGAATTGAAAACCCTTTTCAGAATAGGTGAGACTGCTGATATAACAGCCAAAGTCTAGCTTGTCTCCATACCCCATGAACCATACTAATGACTGTGAGACTGTCTAAAGAGGAGGCAAACAAAATTAGTGCAGGAACAAGTATTTCAGGCACAGCAGTAGAAATTTTTAAACTAATTCCTAATAGTATAATAACAAGGAAGCCATTACATAATGCCAGACTAGTTTGTGCCGTTAATGCATGCTAATTTCAGTCTGCGCTATCCTAGCATGCTGTTTTCTCTGGACATTAAATCTGGGTGGCGCCACCTATGCCTAAAGACCCTAATCTGGTTTTCAAAGTCTCGATTGAGTCTGTTGTGACTGTCTGTTAGCTGATTACCCCCAGTGAATCATCACATATCAAAAATAACATATCTTATTGTACGTCTTCTTGACCGTTCAGATATGTCATACGGGCATTTCTTTTGTTCAGCAATCACTGAGCTGCTTATGGTTTTGATAATCTACAGCATAACAAGAACAGGATGTTTTGTAACTAGTATAAGCAAAGTAAAGTTTCAGAGAGGTGTTAATACAGTTGCTGCCTACTATTGCTGTTAAATGACCAATGGTGAAGTATTGCACTATTGCTATTGCTATTGGACTATTAGCTAACATTGGCTACCACCTATCCTTGGTGATAAAAAGGGCTCTAAATGTCACCAGTGAAATAAGTGGTAACCCTTTACAAGGGTACATTAATTATTGTGACCTAATGTGTACATTAACTGGATGCATTATTTAAAAATTGAGATTGTAATGCAGATGAACAAATATATAAACAGATTAATTGGTTAACCTGTCACCTCTCAAACATTAGTAAGGAGAGAAAATTACACGACCAGCTCATTAATGTTTGCCTAAATAAAGCACTAAGCAAATAAATATATGCTACTGTACACAGCAGTTGTTACACACATTATTAGAGGTTAGATTATGCAAATAACATTTGTTAATGGTTTAATAGACATTCTAACACATTTTTCTCATGTTAATTCATACATGTGTACATGTAAATAAATGCATTAAATCATGTTGTGAAGTGCTACTCAAACGAAGCCCATCTACATGAGAGCATGATAGCAGCAGCTCCTTACAGTTTGATTACCTGTTTGAACTATATTCTCAGGCATTATCCTTTTAGGTTAGCACTGAGCAAATTTTAAATGAGTAAACACTGGGGAAATGTTAGAGTTATTTATGTGTTGCTGGTGATACCAGCGCAATACCTGGACTTATCCACTTTCATGTCCTGCTTCTATTAAATTTTCCAATTTTCTTTTTTTCCCCCTAACTTGAATCGCTGTACAGTAAGTATTTAGCATTGTTCCTTTTACAGTACTGGTCAGCTGCTTCAGTCGGTCCTATTGTGTGTTGAGGTACTTTCAGAAAGTATGGCAAATTTTTGGTGAAAGATTTCTGTGCAGGCCAAAGGCAGGGTTATTTATTTATTTCTGAGATCCTGTACCACCTCCAGCTGAGAGATAGACAGGGAGATGCCAGCGGTGATCACGGTTCATTTGCTCAGATAAATTAATTTTACTTAAACCAGAGGCAAACCTGTCAAAATGGAAATGAGGTGCTCTGTGCGCCCGCCTGGCTCATCCACGGCCCACAGCTGTGATACCGGCACCGCAATAAACCTGGAATAATCAATGCCAGGGCGGACCCAGGACCGCGAGAATGGACCCATGGGCATCAACACAACCACAGCAGTGAGAATGGACCACAGCCATGAGAATGGACTACAGCTATGAGAATGGACCCCTGGGCATCAACACAACCAAAGCAGTCAGACTGGACACATAGCCATGAGAATGGACCACAGCTATGAGAATGGACCCCTGGGCATCAACACAACCAAAGCAGTCAGAATGGACACATAGCCATGAGAATGGACCACAGCTATGAGAATGGACCACAGCCATGAGAATGGACCACAGCTATGAGAATGGACCCCTGGGCATCAACACAACCAAAGCAGTCAGAATGGACATATAGTCATGAGGATGGACCCCTGGGCATCAACACAACCACCACCGTGAGAATGGACTACAGCCGTGAGCATGGACCACAGCTATGAGAATGGACCCCTGGGCATCAACACAACCAAAGCAGTCAGAATGGACATATAGCCATGAGGATGGACCCCTGGGCATCAACACAACCACAGCAGTGAGAATGGACTACAGCAGTGAGTATGGACTCCAGCCCTGAGAATAGATCGCCACCATGAGAATGGACTGCAGCCATGAGAATGGACCACAGCCATGAGAATGGACCACATGCTTGAGAATGGACATGAGAATGTGGCACAGATGTGGTCTAAAATAATTTCTTTCCAAAATGGTCATGGGAATCTAGGCCCTCACATTTTAGGGGCATAGAGCCTTGTTTCATTACAGTTAGGCAATGTGTGCATTGCATGTCCATGCTTCAGAAAACTTGGCATGGCAAAAGGGGAATTAGTGACATACTTTAAGGCTCTCTTGTTTGACCAGGATGGACAAATAATCATGTAGAAATTGACTGGAAGTTACCCAGGGGAAGAAGTTTCATATAAACACTATGTGTCCATTGCCTTTTGCAACTAAACATAATGCTTTCCAAGAAATGTTTAAATTGTATTTTCAAGGTTATTATTGTTCTGGTACATTTATATATATATATATATATTGTTCTGGTACATATATATATATATATATATATAGTTCTGGTACATTTATATATATATATATATATATATATATGTATAGTTCTGGTACATTTACTACTGGGGCATTGTTGCATTTTGTATCAAAATATGTTCTGATGTAATTTTGCCCACCTGAGAAGAGATGCTCCAATGTTCTACTGTGTGGCAAAAAAGACGTCATGGCTACATGGTATGGTTACTGTTTCTCAACCCCAAGGCTGCACCCCATGATTCTGTTGCCTTGGAAACAGAGCCATATAATAGTTACCGTGCTATAATAGTTATAATTGGGTTTTTTGTCGTCTTTTTCTTTTCTTTTTTCAAGATTCATGGGGAGCGCATGCAAGCAACCATTTGTTCACTCTCAAGCACCATTCTGCTCTGTCCACATCAGTGGGAGGTGAACATGGGTTGAGATGAATCATTCCAACTCTTTGTGAGACTCACGGTCTGTGGCCTTATGGGTGGCACAATGGCGCATTCGAAAAGAAAAGTTTGTTGAGAAAGGTAAACAATTAGCAATCAATATAATGTGCACAATTAATTCCTCTGACTGGGGGGGTAACCATAGACCGCAGAGAGAAAATGGCATAAATTCTGGGTCCCTGCTGATCTCTCCACCTACTAGTTCCTGCTCTTTGCTTTTTCATCCGCTCTTTACTTTTTCATCAGTCACCTATTGTTCACCCTTTGAAGAGTAGTTCTAGAACACTGACATAAATCAGTGTTATAGAACTCCATTGCTTGCAATTACCCATTGTGATTGTTACATCAGTATTAGAATGGTCATTTGAGAACATTCTCAACCCTTTCTCATCGTACTTCATAAGGGGTTAAGGTTAACTTTTATAAAAACAAAATTCAAAACCTTTCTTCAAACCCCTCGCAATCTGTCCTCTCTCCATCTTATTTCCCATCCCTGCTCGATACATCCCCTTCCCCACCTCCCTCCGTGCTCCCTGTGGAGCCCTTTGCTGTCTGTTTTGAGGAGAAAGTTGCTGACATCTGTAAGTCCCTGAAGACTGCTGACTATCCCTGCCCTACCATGACCTACTCGAGCCCTTCCCTTCTCTCTCTCCCCTTCCTTCTCCCTATGTTCCTCTCTGCTCTGCCTCTTCCCCCATCCAAACACAGGGGGAACTGTGTATCTGTCTAAATGAGTTCAAAGCTAGGAATGCCATGATATCTTCCATGATATCTTCCTAAGACCTGGAAATTCATTTCTGTCCCCTGTAGGGGACACAAGTCTCTGACCTTAATCTCAAGAACCATGCGTTCTGGTTCTATGCTGGAAGCTACAAGGGGGCATTCAATTTAAATGAAATAAATATGTTTAGTGAAATTGTCTTCACACCAACATATGTCTGTCATCCAAGATACTTGTAGTATGTTAAAAAATATATAAATAAATAAATAATGCGTAAGCTTTATTTCTGCCAGGTGTTAGTCAGATTTAAAAGATAGCGTCACTGAGGGGACATTTAAAGGTGAGCAGTCTGTGGTGGGTTCAAAGGTCAGTTCTGATGCCCAGCTTCACTTAAACTGCTTTTTGCGCTGGTAATAAATAAATGCATCTATCAATGTGTTGAGAAATGCTCTATAAAATATTTGAAACAATGTACACAGGAAATTATCACTGTTTTGTTTTGTGTTTTGTTTTTTTCATTATGCTGCTGCATCTTTAGAACTCTGTGGTTTCAAATAACAGTTATACAGTGATATGTCTATTTTCAGTTTAATTTTTTTAAATTTGTCATTTGAAAGTGTTATTTTTTTTGTAACATGGGATTGCCAAATTCCATGTACACAACATGTTTTCTGTACATTTCTCAACAGGGTATTTGAGTTTGGATATACCCCTGCTAGATAGCACTACTTTCTGAAAAAGGCTGAAAAACCCAGCATAAACCCTTTGTGAAATGTGAATGCACTGTCCAATGCAAAACTAAATTTCTTCATATTCTCATGGATGCAAACTGATAGCAGTCTGCATAGTTACAGTGCGGTTATTAAAAAAAGTTTCACGCTACATTTATAGTTGACAGTCAAAATCTGCACAAAATTGGGTTTTTTTCTACTAGTAGTATCAACCGGGCCACAAAATACTTTATTTATTCACATACTGAATGTTCTAAAGTACTCTGGAAAACTAAGGGTTGAACGTTTTCTGCCCAGAAGTGGCCTAAAGGGTTTGTTTTGCGAAATTCAGATTTGTCCCAAGGCCTCATTCCCATTAGCTTTATCATGATATGCATCCAGCCATCATATGCCTCTACCTTCACAAAAAATGTTTAGCTCTTTCAGATTCCAGAGAAGATTGGAATAACACTGTCTTGGATTCAGTTCAGGTTATTTTATGTTATTTACAGTGAAAGCCATGAAAAGGCTTGCAGAATGAAGCGCAAATGTCGTCACTTAGCTTCCCGAGTGTGTACACGCGCTTGTCCTCTTAATGAACATATTCCAGTTGTGCTATTAGACTGTGTAATTCTGCGTCTCCCTTTCCTGCACAGCCACTGCAGGTGTTCTCCACAGACAGGTAGGAGTTGACAGCCTGGCACTAATCAAGTGGAGGCGAAGTGGAGAGGAGGAAGTTGTTCCCTGATTTGTGCTCATTTTCAGTTGAGTTCTCTTCAACTGACCACGCAGGCGCCACTACACAGCTGCAGTTCCTGTAGCCGAAGTCGCATGCAACCAGAGTTTGGGAACATTACGTTGATTCGACTGGGTAGATTTTTTTGTTTGTTTGTTTGTTTTGTTAAAGTGAACAGATCATGATGCATGCACATTTGGTGGGATCTCGTGTTTTATACTACTCTGTATTAGGGATGTGACGGTATACCAGTATGACGGTATACCGTAAAATTCAAATATGAAATAGTACATCATAAACGTAACGTAATACCGTGATAGTAAATCACGTGACAAAAGCTATTTTCATGCGGGGAATTTTTTTTCCAACCATTACCCTAATAAAATATCTAAATAACCCATATTAAATAATATAATGGACCTGAATTGAGATAATGAAATCTGATCCTAGATCTGTATTTAGAGATAAAGTCATTTAAAAACACAGGTCACGTCTTTTCAGCCAATCGTTATGCTTGATGCGTGGCGTGCGTGCCCCCACGGGAGCGAGCAGCTGCACGGCTGCCGTTCTCCCGCTCCTTCTTTCTTATGGAAAATGTAAGCTAGTTTGCTACCTACAAATTACCAGCGATGTTATTTTTTTTAATTCATGTAAAAAACGAGTTAAAAAACTAGCTAAATGAGTGCCGAGGAGTCAGGCGAAAGAAGGGGGAGGCAAAGAGAAAGTCGTCGGAAGAACTGAGGTTGAAGTTGAACTCAAAGACTAGGTAGGGCCAGTTATGCACTGAGAGACTTTTTGGACGTTTTGAAAAGAGACCAAACAAATATTGATACAGCATATTAAATACATTGACACAGCATAACGTTATAATTCTACACAGATGATTTATACAACTGTAGTTTCCATGCTGATGAATTGTAATGTTACAGCTCTCAATTATAACGATTACATGTTTGAGCGATTGCGATTTAATTGTATGCTATTGTCCATAGACCAGGATTTTTAGTGTGTCTCGTTCATATGCAGCATATGTGGTGCGCAAATGTTTTTCTCCCCTTTGTGGCTGTTGGTATTGCACTCATTGGCTGAAGTATGTGAGTAGGCATGTCAAACAAGGTTGTTGCTTACAATAGCTAAATATGCTATTTTTGTGAAATGACATATTTACACCTATGATTTCTCTTTTTTGGCTGTGTACGATAATTTTCTTTAAAATCCGATCATTTTAAGCCTCCAGTACGATAGTTTAATATTTCCCACCTGGCAACGCTGGCTAGGGAGCTGTTATACAGCTACACGGCATCTCCGTTTGTAGTCCCTTACAACACTTGCGATGTCTGACGCTGATTCTGATACCGACCGTAATGAAGAATTATATCCCCCCAAAAAGTGAACTCGTTCGTCCGTGTGGGCTCACTTTGGATTCAGGAAAAAGGATTTTTATTATTTTAAATATACAATTACAAGGAGTGAACTATTCAGTTGCATTTTTTTTATGTTTCCATTAAAATGGTTTAAAAAATTTGCAGATTCATAAATAAACAAACTGAGTTGTAAACTTTGTGTGATTTTTTATTTAATTTTTTTTAGCTTAAAACCTGATACCGTGATATACCGAAAATTGTGATATTGAGTAGTACGATTATCATACCATGAAATGTTCATACCGTCACATCCATACTCTGTATCATCTAAAGCTGGCCAAAACCCAACTTGTGACTTCCCCTTAACCTTTTTCAGTTTAATATAGAAGCCTGCAGCTCACCAGGCCAGTCCTCCGTCTGACAGTCACTCAACACCAGTCACTCCGGTTTAAATCCACCCATCTTCCCCTCTCTGTCACTTCCTGGCACAGCTAAGATGCGTTTTAAGACCCTGGCACCTGTTCAGAACTGCAGCCCAGGCTGAACACTGCTCTCAAAAAAAATAACAGACTCATTAAATGGAAAAAAATGAAATGTGGCCTGTCTGTAACCACTGAAAAAGTGCTATTAAAGTTACATTATGAAGTATGCGTTCTCTGCTGCTTCCACTCTCTGTGATTCACACAAGAAGCTAAGATTAAAGTATAATAACAGAATGAGCGCATTATGAGGCCCCAGACTTTTGTAAATGAAGTACATTTTTATTTTTTGGGCACAGCATAGTAGTAGCCATTTTAGTTTTTTAAAATGTATTTGCTATATAATTATTTTTTAATATGACAAAAAAAATCAGTATAAAAGCATGTTGTGTAAAACAGTAATTTCTTGACAATTATAGGCTTGTGTGATGGAAAATTATAGCTCTTTGAAAAGAGCAGGAGAGAGTAGAAAATAACAACAGCGCCTTAAAAGCTTGGTGCCAGGAGCGGTGGATTCTTCTCCCAGAAAGACGGGATGGGATGGAGGAAGGAAGGAAGGATGTGTGGAATGAGCTGTGAGAGGCTGAGGCTATATCACCAATAACAGACAAATGCACGTGCACACACAGACGCACGCACACACGCACATTCACACACACGCACAAGCACACGGACGCACACGCATGTATGCACACACACACACACACACACAACAGCTGAATTTGCACTTGTAAACCTCAGGGAAGCGTGGAGCGGCCATGCAGTTTAATTGGTAAGGAACTGTTCTTGTGACCTAAAGGATACAGGTTCGAGTCTCGAGTCGAACACTGTCGTTGTACCCTTGAGCAAGGTGCCTGCAGTATATGTTCGGCTGTATAAATGGATGCAATGTAAATGATATGTTAAAAGTTGTGTAAGTTGCTCTGGATGAGAGTGTCTGGTCTGCTAAATGCCTGTAATGTAATGTGATGTAAAAGAGCTCTGAGTCTATGTGCTTGGTGGCACACGTGTTGCTTGACTTGGACGCTTGCACACGGGTAACTCCAGACCTTGAGTTTAAAAGCAAAGACTTCAGAGGTAGAAATCTGTGTGGAGATGGCACCCTCTTTTCATCTGCCTGGTATGCTCCACAGAATGCCAGGCTGTTTTGCCGGTAGCTCTCCGGTTCTATAGCCAGTATCTGTCACAGCCAGTTAATGAATCAGCTAGGCCTTGGAGCATTTTCCAGAGCTGCTGATGTCAAGCTTCCCATGATGCAGTGCACTTTGGTAAAAGGTCTTCAGCATCCAGGTGGCCTCCATGCATGAGACACGGGCAGCCCCACATAAGGGACAAGTCTGTGGGATGGATGCAAGACTCCACGGTAAAATGTGTTAACTCTCTCAGAGCACATATGAGTCCAATTTAACACTGAACATTGTACTGTGTGGGTATCTTGGCTGTCTCCAGGACAGTGTTATTGGTGATGCAGTCCTGCCATCTGATGTTCATGATGAAACATAGCCATTGTTGGTGGAAACTTTCCAGAGCATTCTGGACTTTCTTCCTGTACAGGACCCAGGATTTTGATCCCTTTACACCCAGATCTTTGTGGTCATGCACATGCAGACACATTTATGGAGTCAGCCAGAGGAGCTGTTGTTTCACTTGTCATTCCTGTTGATGTATGAACAGTTGGATATTTCACTGCCCAGCTGCATAAACTGCTGCACAGAGGTGGGTGTTGTCAGTGCGGTTAGGTGGAGAGTTGTTCTCTCCATGGGCCGGAGGTTGATAAAACACATCCATTAAGGCTGATCTTTCGGCCAAAAGCTACTGACCTGTGGAGTTTCCTCTGTGTAGAGGGCACAGGCAATTCCACAATGTGTCTGTCTGTGGATTTCAGTCTTCACAAGAAGTCAACGTAGATGGAAAACACCTCTATCTGACGGGGAATCTGATCTGATACACACTCTTGCTTGATCCCATTTGCCAATAAGGTAGCTGTCTGTAAGGCTCCCATTGCGGTTGACCTGACCCCTCTGTCCTCCATTCAGTTGTTGAGGGATGGTAAGGAACTTTAGGAAAGCTAGCTCTAGTTTGGATGGTATTCTCCCAAGACCTCCATGACTGGCTGTGTCAAAGGCCTGTGTTAGGTCAATAAAGGGAGCATAGAGGCCATTGTTTCATTCCCTGCAGTATACGTACACACACACACACGCACAGACGTGCATGCATGCGCACACACACACACATGCACACACACACGTACACACATGCACACACATGCACACAACAACAATAATAGCACACACACAAACACACACACACACACTTGATCAAACTGACTGTGATGAGGTATCCCAGTTAACATTAGCTAGCTAGCAAAGAGGCCAGTTTAGACATAACTATCTAAGACTATTGATTCATCACAGGGTCTACAACCCCGGTCTTGGAGAGCCACGAGCTCGGCTGGTTTTTCTTTTCACCTTAAAACCAACACCCACATCAGTCCCAAGTAATCAGGTGAAGTGAGTTAACTGTGTAATCAACTCCTCTAATTGATTAAATCAGCACAGAATGAGAACAAAAGCCAGGGGAGCCCGTGGCCTTCCAGCACCAGGGCTGTAGACACCTGATCCACTCAACCTTGACAGGCATGAAAGCTTGTAGCCACCATGCCAGCACCAGGAATAAAATCACCCAAACAAAATTGTCACCTACTGGCTACATTATTTCACAAACAATAGTCTTCCACATTAAAGGGGTTTCACGAGTATGTCTGTTCTGTTTTCTGTCAAAGAGATGGATGATTTAGTGAGCTTTAATCCAAGGGCTTAAAACCAGGTTTTCCCCAGCAAAAAATAAAATATTGTTTAATTTGACCTATACTTAGAAATACAATATAAAATATATAGTATTTAAAATATGAAATACTAATTATAATAAACTGGTCCTAGCCAACAGGGCAACAAAGAAGACTGCACCCAATTCCTTCCCAGTAAAATGTCCAGGGTCAAGTCGGCTCTTACAGAGTGCATACGGTCCTGGTCTGGTACGGAGGAGGACCATATGTGCTCTGTTAGAGTTGAATTAATAGTTAATAGTGGACATTTTACTGTGTTACAGTCTATTACCAAAACTCCTATCAACACTCTTTCCTGGCCACTCCACACACCTCTCATTTCCTCTTGGTCCCTTCTTGAAAGGGCCAAGTCACTTTCAATCTTCTGTTGTGGACCGAAAATCCACTTTCTCAAATTGCATCCTGCCACCAAACATGCATCTCGACAAACTCTGACTCATCCCTATCCTGAACTCTTAAGCATGCACTCTGTGAAATACCCGCGTACAAACATGGCCTAGATTTAGCACTGTACCCTCAAATCCATTATGCCATTTATAGAACTGTAATTCCCTTAGTTGCCTGTAACGGCACTTAACGTTTTGTTCAAATTTTCCGGAATTACACTTACTATCATTTCTGATAAAAAAATAATTTTATTGGTAACTTTTTTTTTGTATTGACTTTCTATGTCACGTTTGAATTACACTTATTATCATTTCTGATAAAAATCATTTTATTGGTAACTTTTCTTGTATTGACTTTTTATGTCACATTGGTTAAGAGGGCCTGCTAAATGACAAAATGTAAGTGTAATTAAATAACCAAATCAGTACAAACTGCTTGAAAAAAAAAACAATTTTATGCACGTAAGTATAGTTAATTATGAAAATACACAGTAATTACCAACTTACGTGGGCATGAAATGACTTAAAATTACCACAGTGTCATTCTCAAATTAATTTAATTCTGTAAAATGGCTTTCACAGACGCTTATTTTAAGGAAATATAGTGGTGGTGACAGGACCAGCCCATGTTCCTGCACTGGGGGGTGCATTGGGCTTCCAAAAAATCTTAAATTCTCACAAAGCACATTTGCCCTGAAATGTGTCGGGCTTATAGGGGTTGCTGTGTGGCTCTTCCTGTTAAAGTGCTGTTGTAGAGCACAGATAGGCACCTCGGTCTGGTTTTAAAACTCATGCCAGTGCTACCTGCGGATGAAACCCCCAGCAGGATGATGCTTAAATGGCCATAGCCTCATGGGCTGTGTCTTATTCCTCTTTAGCAACAGCAGCCAATCAACCAATCAGGTGCCTACTCAAGCCGCGTGAGGGGCGTTTTCCTTAACTCTTGGCTGTGCATGCTGAACTTCTAGACCGCGGTGTGACACGATGTTGTAGTCTGTATTAGTATCTGTTTGCTGTTAGTGTTTATTTTATGTTTCTGTAAGTTTATTATTTTTCACATCCTCCGTCCCAGTATTTTCATTCTCCCGGTCACTTGTCTCCCCAGTGCCGTCTCTGTGTCTGTGTTCTCTGAGCTGCTTCACTTCCCTGTATTTGCGTGATTTCACTATTCGGGTGGTTCCGGGTTTTCGGGGTTTCCCCCCTTCTTTCCAGTCTCGTTTTACTTACTTCCTGCTTATATCTAGTCTTACTAATTTCTACTAATCCTTACTAACTTATAGATTGTAAAGTACTAACCTCATTAATATACTAACATGTTAATATTACTAATGGATTAACAAACACTAGTTTTGGGTTTTTGATAGTTTAAATCACTATACTAATACATTAACCATTCTCTCCTTTTCCATGCTGTGCTGTAGCTCCGCCCCTTTTATTTCTAGTCTGCCCTAACGCTGAGTTCTGCAATTGCCTGCACCTGTCTCTTGCTCTAACTGCACCTCTCTCTCTGCACATGTTTTACCTGCTAAACCCAGGCCGTCTGTTATCATTGTTGTCTATGTGATTCCAGTCTGCGTTTTGTCAGTCCCCTGTCATTTAATTAGTTATCCTAATGTTTTTCACCTGGATGTTGTTTGTTACTCCGCCCTCACTCACGTAACCCCTCCTTGATTGTTACCTTCCCCAGTGTATAAATGTCAGTCTTTTCCACTAGCTACCTGCCAGAAAGTTGATCGTGTTCACTGTGCCGATGTTTTGTAAGCCTTTGTTTATTGAGATTCCTGAGACGCCTTTTCCATACCACTTCGAGTTTGCCTGCCCCTTTTGTTTGATTGCTTTCTGGTTTGACCTTCGCTTTGTTTTGACTTCTCTTTTGCCTGTTCCTTTGTACCTTCGCTTATCTGATCTCCTGGTTTTAGATTTTTTGCCCGTTTACCACTATTCTTTCGGAAACTCTATTTTGTACCGTCCTATCTCTGATTACCTGGCTTTGAACTTTGGACTGAATAA
Source organism: Anguilla anguilla (assembly GCF_013347855.1). Classification (NCBI taxonomy): domain Eukaryota; kingdom Metazoa; phylum Chordata; class Actinopteri; order Anguilliformes; family Anguillidae; genus Anguilla; species Anguilla anguilla. The sequence continues at coordinate 33,989,226 of NC_049209.1, forward strand.
AGACAACGTTTTTTGGATATCACTGGTCTGCGTTTGGGTCCTTGCACAGAACATTGCACACGAAGCTGTAGCTGACATAGATTTATTTATTTATCCATCCATCATCTATACCCACTTACTCCTGGTCAGGGCCGCAGGTGGTGCTGGAGCCTGTCCCAGCATGCTTTGGGTGAGAGGCAGGAATACACCCTGTACATGCTGCCAATCTATCACAGGACACACACACCATTCACTCACTCCTATGGGCAATTTAGAGTTTCCAATTAACCTAACCTGCATGTCTTTGGACTGTGGGACGAAACTGGAGTACCCAGAAGAAGTACCCACGGACACGCAGGGAGAACATGCAAACACCATACAGACAGGCCCAGGCTGAGATTCGAACCCAGGACCTTTTTGCTGTGTGGCGACAGTGCTACCCACTGCACTCAAGGTTTAAAAACTCCTTTTGTGAGGGAGACCTGGCAGGAAGATCAGCAGGATGCTTGTGCAAAGTGGCATTCACAAGCAACAATTTACTACAATACAATAAATACAGCATGCAATCACAATAATACCTGTCCTAGATGCAGCTGTCCCATCTATGGTGCTCAATCAGAGCAGTAAACTCAGGAAGAGAAACTGTCTCTTTCAATATTTCTTTCAAAGTCTCTTTTCAAATGCATTGTAGAAAAAGACTCATTTTTCATTTGTCCCAGGGGAGAGGATGTGCTTGTTTGGATTCAGTCAAATTGATTGATTGACAGGAGAGGTTGCAGCAATGAGCACAGTTTGAGAATTCGGTTGGACGGACCCAATTTGGGAAAAGCTTTAAAAAAAAAATGTGTGCAGGCCTTAGGATTTTGCATGGATTTTGCAAAGATCGGAAGACCTTGGGAGAATTGCAGCCCATGTCCAATGATCATTCGGTGCACAAAGCTCTTTTTCAGGAGCCATGTCTGGAAGCGATTGTGTTCATCAGATCTCCTGGAGAATCTGAAGTTGTGTGTTTCAGGGGACTTATCAAGAGCAGTGAGGGTTTCCAGAAACAAATTGTGGCTCTTCGTTCAGACGGCCTGCATTAAAAACACTCCCCCTAGGCATGGAGAGGCTTTTGCGGAGGGGAAAAAGGAATCATTCCTTGAAAATGAAGAATATTACTGTGATTGAGGTATCCACATCCTGGGATACCGCAAATCAGTTGTTGTTGTTACCTAACGGTATTGTTAAACCAGGCTACCACTTTAAACACTGTTCTTTCACCTGTTTTTTATTATTAATATTGTTGTTGTTGTTGTTGTTGTTTTTTGGCCATTAGTTATTAGTGGTTGTTCATTGGCATGCTGTCAAATATGTATGCATTCTCTTTGATGACATTGTTATATGTTCTCCTGTTTCACTTCTGAGCCAATGTGGTTTTCTTTCCCCTGAATTCAATCAAATTCAGCAAGCCAAACAGGAAAAGGCACTATCCAATCACACAATAGAAAAATGTATGGTTTAATTTTAAATAATGTTCCTGCAAAACAATAGTTAAATCGTTCCAGCTGAAACAGATTTTTCAGCTCACGATTTTTGGTTCCCAGGACATTTCCGGGTAAAGTCAGAGTAAACTTTTCCAAACCCACACATAAATGTTATTTTTGAGTCGCGAGGATCAACAAAAAGTACGTTCTCGCTACTTGTTAGCATGTGTGTTTTTAAAAGTGTTCTGTGCCAGCTGGTGATCCACCCCTCCCTCCAATTATCCGTCTCCTTCGGCGTTTCCTTTGTTTCCTCCGTCTGTTGCTCTGCCCGTAAGCAGTGACATCATCATCTCTCTGCTTTGAGTCTTGACGGTCGCCGAACCGCGCGAGTTGAAAGACTCTCCCCCGACTCGAGCCCTCCCCACGGCCTGCGCTTTCGATGACGGTGGACATGTGCCGTCTAATTAAGAACTCTGCCGCGGTTCTGTCTTCAGTATTCGCCCCTTTTTTCAGTGTTTTATTTATTTATTTTTTAAAATATTTTGTTCTACATGTTTGCCTTTGTCAGGCCTAGACGAGGGTAATTACCTTCATGCCTTGTTAAATGCCTCAGGGACGTTTCTGTGCTCTTTGTTATAATTGGCAAAATACAGCCGGCCATTTTACCATTTAAGGCAGAATTCATTCATGTTGTTTTTGGTGGTGTCTATTTGTTTTTCTTCAGAGCCAGCGTTGCCGGTGACGCTGGGCACGTTAAGGCACTCCGAGCTCGGTCTTCCGGCCCGAGCCCCAGGTGCGAAGAGAGGAAAAAAATGGCTCAATCCATCATTTAATTCTTCCGTCTATATATAAATTCTCCCTTTCTCTCCCTGTGGATTTAATTACTCCCCCTTTCCCTTCGCCTCCTGAGGCCGATCAACAGGCCGTTCTGGAGTGCTCTGGCCAAGGGGGACTTGAAATGCTCTCGTCCGACCACATATTCCTCATCTTCTTTTCTTAATAAGTGTTGAAGGCAAAAAAATGGAAGATGTGGAAGTGAAACCAAAGGGCTAACAGTTTTTTTTTTTTTTTTGGTGCGCTTAACCACATGCAAGTGCTATTTATTTCTCTCGTAAAAACAGAACACACACATGCTCACGTGCATGCAAACATATTCACATGTACATATATGCACAAACACTCACCTACCCCCACATTCACCAATGGATTGTCACACATATGTACAAACACATGCACCTTCAGCCCCATATGCACCGATGGATTGGCACACGTACGTACAAACACTCACCTACCCCCACATTCACCAATGGATTTGCACACGTTTGCACGAAAACACACCTAAGCTCACGGGTGCCAGCACATTGGCTCACAAAGGCTCATACACACCTCTAAATCCACATGTGCCTCCATGAAAAGCTGCCCCTGACCTTTGACCTTTCTGGAGTCCTGTTTGGGCCCCACCCCTTTTTCTTACCGTGTTTTAAAGGGGCAGGATTTGCTATTGTGGATGGGGTAGGGGGGTTTGTGATTGTCCCTGGGGCCCTATCCGGAGAGAGAGAGCTCTCCTGTTTCCCCCCTTGTGTGTGGGCCTGCCTCCATGTTGCTGCTCGTTGAAGGAGTTCTCATTTTCTCGTTCCTTCTGTTCGCCCCCCCCGTGACTCTCTTTCGCAGGGCCTCCAAACAGCCCCCCCGCCCCACTCCTTGCACGCCTTCCCCCCCCTCGCCCGCCTCCTCGTGCACCCCCAACCCCCAGCCCCCCCACACCGTGCCACACGCAGCTCTAACGCCCCCCTGGCCGTGCGTGTGGCCCGCGCCGTGAAGACTAATCTGGTTGTCAGACCGCGGAGCGCCCCTGCATCCATCACCGCGCGCCGCGCCTCGCCGCGGAACCAGGGCGCGTTTCGGCAGCCGGCGGTGTCCGCGGCGGTGTGCTTCGCTGCGCGTACGGCCTCTGCTGCGTTCGGCTGGGAGAGCACCTGCTCTGTGGAGCTCTCCATGCTCCGCGTTTCCACACGCGTCCTCCCTCAGCCTCTCTCTCTCGTCCTGCGCTGCTCACAGTCACAGTGTGGGGAGGGGGGGGGGGGGGAAGGGGGGGCTGGGTGTTCTTCCCACTGTCCTTGAACCGTGTGCCCCCCATCTGAGATTGAGCTGTCGGACCCTGGGGAACAGTGCGTCTCCTGCTGTCACACATATAGTCACATACAGCTGCTCTGCAGGGTCCCACTCCTGTGTGTGCGTGCGTGCGTGTGTGTGTGTGTGCATGTGTTTATATGTGCATGTGCGTGCGTGCGTGCGTGTGTGCGTGCGCATGTGCGTGTGCATAGAGGGCATGGCTTAAGCTGTGCAGGATGCTGAAGTCGCAGTGGGAAAGTGAAGCAGGTCAGGCAGAGATAAGATTCTGCAGCTTCAGTTTTTCTTTTAAGATTCTTATGATTTATGATTCTCTCTGATACTCATCTTTATTCAGAGGGTAGGGGAGAGCCCCCCCCCCTATACATATGCACACACATATGCACACACACATGCACACACACACACACACACACACACACACACACACACGCGCACACACACACACACATGAATACATATTATGAGCTTGTTCATTGTCTCTCTAATCACAATTAGCTCCTTCTAGCTATAGGAAACAAGCATTCCCAGGTGGGCAGGTGTCATGGGATATGATAAACTCCTTTTGTTCACACACCATTTCATCACTGGCTAAAACGCACCAATGCCGCCTCTCTGTTCTTTACAATATTAATCAGCTCATTGGAAACGCATCAATATGTGTCTATAGTGATGTATATTTTAACAAACTGGTTGTATAAAAATAGGTCAGTACTGGAAGTTAGTAGATTGGTCTGTGGAATGGAATGGAAGCCGGACTAAATAGTGACATTTTAACACCCAGCTTAAATCCTGTAAGAACTGTACTTGTCCAGCAACGTGCAATGTGCTTAGCGTAATGATTATACCACATATATTTGATAAGTGAGGCTCTTTGTGTAGGATGTATTAGGAAGGGATGTAAAATTTTGTATTTTACGGATTTAGGTCTATGAATACATAAGACTGTATGAGGACATGCCATTCAATCAAACTGCACTCTTTAGTTTGCCTGATCAATGCAGGATGACAGAAATCTCTATGGTCCCTCTGTAGGAGGACTGAAGTCTATAAATGTATGATGATGGAAGTCTCTATGGTACATACTTACACATACAGTATGGTGTATCTGTGGGACAGCTGTGGCCTGTAAAGGTAGGGTGAAGCCTTGCCGGAGAATGGCTGCCTGCATGGTGGATCATGGATCAGGGTCATACAGAGTCATAAATGCTGGAGTAGGATGGTCTCTGTGGGGTTTCTGTGGGATACTGGGGGTGAGGGAGTGTCTCCTCCATTTTGGGGGGGGTTGAAGTGGTGTGCGTCCTGTTTCTGTCCCCTCGGTGCCCCCCTCCCCCCCCCCCCCCCCGTCTGTCCGCGCACGCCTCCGCCGTCGGTGCGTCCTGAAGGAGCCGAGTGCGGCGCCATGGCTCCAGACGAGCCGCCGCCCGGCTTGACTCAGCGAAGCGGAGCGCCGGGGGCCGTCGGGTGCGTCGCCGCGACGACACAAGCTTCTGCTACCTCAGACGGGCTAACCGACAGATCGGTGTTGCGGCAGCAGGTGCAGACGGCATTGCTCCTGCTCCTCCCGTGTTACCTCCCCCCCAAACCCCCCCCCCCACACCCATGCTTTGATCCTGCCACCCCACCCCCCATCACCCTGGCTTCCTGCTTTGCCCCCACCCCCCCACACGTGGCGAGCTCTTCAGCCTGATGGAAACTTCTCGCTGCCTCTCCTTATCCTTCCGCAGCTGCCCCCCCCCCCCCCCCCCCCATCCCCCAGCTGGTTTGCACTGCTGACTGTTTGTAGAGATTACACTGCTTTTCAATCACCCAGCGGGGGCCACGGGATGCAGAGAACACTCAGAAAATACAACCCCCCCGCCCCCCGCCCACCCCCCCAGAGCTTGCTCCCTCCACACCTCATTCCCCTCTGCCCCTCTCGCTCTTTCCCTATTTCTCCCTCCATGTCTGTTTCCCCCTTTCTTGTTTTATTCCCGGCTCCACCCCTCCCACCTCTCCACTATTTCCTGTTACCTTTTCCACCCATCTACCCCTCTCCCCCTCTACCCACATTCTACCGTTCCCCTTCTCCACCTCTCCCCTGTTCCACCCCCTCCATCTCTCCGTTACCTCTATTTCCTGTTATCTCTTCCACCCATCTACCCCTCTAACCATGTTCCCCCTTTCCACTTCTCTCTCTCCATCCCTTCTTATTCACCTCCCCACCTTACCCCCTATTTCCCTTTCCATTTCCTCCTCTGCTCCTCCTTCTCCCAATCTATCCCTGTCCTGCAATATTGCACTCGTTTTACAAATCAATATGGAACGCTTTGACGCGCTGTTAGGAGAGAGCTACAGCCAAGTGCCTACAGCCATCCAGCCGGGACAATAAGCATAATGGCACTTTCACCTCAAGTGCCTTATTGCTTTTATAAAATTGATTTATCAGCTGTCGCTTCACTGGTATCCTGTTACTGGCACTACTTACCTCACTTCCTAGCTGTGCTCATGGTGATTACGGTTGCCATGGTTGCGACTCTGGGTTGGCACTGTCTCAACTATGATAACATTTTTCATATTAAACTGAAGCCTGGAGGTTAAACGGTGGAAATAAATATAACAAATATTGACTTTGATTTACTGAATGAGGAGGCAGATGTTTGCGTTTTTAAATTGTATGTAAGCCTGTCATACAATTAAAAATGATGTCTTTAAGATACCCATAAAATGTAAACCATTTTGCAGTGTAATTACAGTCACCTCCTCTTTGGTGCCAGAATTCTAATCAGAGCACCTGAAATGCCACAGTAATATGGCTGACTGGGTGGTTGGTCACACTCTTAAAAAATAAAAACATTTTTCCAACTTGAAATGTTAATACAACTGCCATCAACAATTTCGCCAACATGGCATTGACATTGTTGACAATGACTTTGCAATGGTGCATGGGTAAGGTAAAGGAAACACTAAAATCACTGATTGATTTTTTTCCTAAACAAACTTTCAAATATTGATCGAATGATGGTGAACAATAGCTGCACATTTCTTGGTTATTGGCTTTAAAATTGAAAAAATATTCTTCAAATATATATAGCAGCAACGTCCTTTGTGCCACTGTCATTGGGTGTGATTTCTATATTTATATATCTGTATTTATATATATGAACTCTCTGATCAAGCAGGTTATTACAAACATTGTTCTCTGTGTGTTTACGTAAAAAAATTTAACAAAATATTTCTTTGGTCAATTTGTCGTTAATCACCAGATTTGGAAGTCTGAAAAATAAACCCCTATTAACTATTTTTCTGATACCAATTTTGTCAGAAAGAAAAAATAATGGGGGGGGGGGGGGTGGGATAAATGTTTTAACTGGACTTGAGAAAGCAGTGATGAGATGAGTTATTTTGGTCTATATCTGGTCTATTTTTACTCTTGTCCCTACAGTGGGGTCTCTACAGTTTATGTCAAGGGAGAGAAAAAAAAAACAACAGCAACAACAACTGTGCTCAGAATTATCAAAGCACCTCAGGAGGGCTGGCTACATATTCATGAGGGGGGTTCTCTTTCCCTCTCTCTCTCTCTCTCTCTCTCTCCGTGCGCTCTGTCCACACGGCCCGGCCGTTTGGGTCACCGAGCGTGCCTGCAGCATCCCAAATGGTCCGGCTTTTTACGTAAACATGGGCGCGAAAGCTGTTGACGTAGGCCCCTCCGCTGCAGAAGAGGAACTTGCTGGCAAAGACCTTAAACCCTCCCTCCATGTCTACCATGCCACAAGCCCCCCTGACTACCCCCCCCCACCCCCACCCCATCCACACCATCTCCTTCCTCTGTCAGATATTCTCATTGCTTGCTTTTCCTTCCTTGGTTTGGGGTGGGGGAAGGAAGGGGGTGGCATGGATGGTACCAGATTCTCAGGTTCCATCTGGCTCATGCTAATGCGGAATTCTACTTTCTAGCACCTCTCGCCCCCTGCTAACCCCACGCTGAGCCGTTATTGTGTGGGCCTGCATTCAGTAAGAAAACAGCACTTATGCACAAATGCAAGTGTAGCGTGTAGGTTTATTTTGCATTACAAAACAATGTCCAGGGAGTTAATTTAGGTGCTTGTTGAATTCACTGAAGTGTTTTTGTAAAGGGAAAAAAACAATGATTTGCATTTAGATTAATTGTGAGCCAGATTTAAGGACAAAAGATGATTGAATCGATGATTGAGTCTGCTTTTCCACAGCAGTAGCTCAGAGCAGGCACCTTTATAATTCATGATTGTGAGGCTCTAATCACAGATCACTGCTATCAGCCTATCAGAGTGAATCGGTGATCTGCAGCAGGGTAGTTTGTAACTGCAGTGTGTTTGTGCGGTGCTGTCCAGGGTGCTGAATATCACTGGTCGATATCAGACCTGTCCGTGGTTCTGATTTCAGGCTGTCGACATCGTGAGCTCAGTGAGATCTGTTGGTGCATTCAACTGGCCGAACGCCACGGAGTGCAAGGGGGGGTGGGGCTGCTGGGAGGTGGAGTCCACAGCATGTCAAGAACACTTGAAAGTATCATGCTGTGGACTTCACCTCCCATTATACACCCTGTGAAATGCTTTGCAATGTTCTCCCAATCTCTCTCTCTCTCTCTCTCTCTCTCTCCCCTCTCTCGCTTTCTCTATCCCTCTCTTCCTTTCTCTCTCTCACTCACTTTCTCTCATTCTGTTTCTCTCCCCCTCTCTCTCTCTCTGCCTCTCTCTCTCCCCCTATCTCTCTCTATCTCTCTCTCTCTCAGATAAATGCCTGCTGTTGAGTTGTTGCAGCGCTTCACTATCAGGCTTTCACATCAGCATTTCTCTCACCTTCTGCAGGGCTGCTCAGGGACTTCCACAGCGGAGGGGAAGCCATAGGATTTACGCCAGCATTCTGGGCATGGCTTCATTCTCGAACCTGTGCCGAATAGACCTTCAGCGCAGTTAGAGTGCACTTCTCCTGCTACTGATCTCTAACACCAGTGTAATGTACACATTAATGTTCGAGTACATTAATACTTCTTTTTTTTTTTGCTCAGGACCCCCTTGAAAACAAGATGTTTCATCACAATGTCTTTTTCATGGCAGTGTATTCTATGACTTAATATATCAGATACATTTTTCTTTGTTTCTAAAGATTTGCTTGGTGATTCATATTGATGAACGCACATTTTTCTGTTATGAAACTGTCCTGAATCATCAGTTTACTAATTATCTGGAAAAGAAAAACAACACAGACGTGTGTTTGATTAAAGATTTAGATTTTTTTTTTTTTTGACGAATATCTAAAATGTAAATTTACAATACATTAAATATGAATAAACCTCCGAAGGGACACATTTCTTCAAAAGGTTAATTGCAAATGAAATCAGTTATTCCAAATGGATGGCATATATCATGAGCGAGGCCGGCTCTTTGGGCTGTCTCGTTCATTAGCCCGCACTTCATCTGCAGTCCCCCGTGTGTCACGGCAGCCGCTCGCGCTGAATGCGTAATAACGCCAATCGCGGCGATAAAGCCGCGAATAATTAAATTAAGAGAGATCAAGCGTAACGAGCTGGGCGCAAATCAACAAATGACGCCATTTAACTAAACGCATAAAATTTTTATGGGCAATGCCGCCTACCTGAGAACAAGCTTACTGTATGGGCCTGTGCACACCTAGTGCAATTCCACCTGACTGTGTGTTCATTCACTGGCTTTTTGACATGATCCAAGCAACCTGAAAAGTTATGTTTCTTATTAATTTAATTTTTATTTTTATTTTATGAATTTGGTGCCCAAAGTCCAATTCGCACTCTAATTTGCTCAACTGTCTACAACCTAAATTCATGCTGTAAAGTTAACCCCCACTACACATGATGTCACCAGCTGATTCGCAGACTACAGCTAAGCATGCACAGTGCAGAGTTGGAGGAAGACCTTTAGCATGCGGCAGGTGCCCGCATGACCAGCAGGGGTCGCTACAGAGCAATGAGACGTGGACCTCTAACCAACTGAGCCCTCCCATGCCCTGGGCAACCGCCAGATTGGCGTCGCCCTGTGGAGCCACCGGGAGCAGACGGCACTAGCACGGCCCGGGTTCGATCGTCTCTGTACCCCAGCGTGTCTCCTCGGCTGAATGGCCAATCAGCGGTAGGAGATGTTTCTCAATGAACGTCTCACAGTCGTCTTGACGGGGAGTCGTTATCAGCATCGTATTGTTGGAAGACTGAATTTCAGGCTAAACAAGTCGGGCTGCTGAGAACATACGACCTCGGTCATCTGGCTGTACCACGGGGGAAGGAGGTTGCCGTTCACAGCCGTACACAGCACGCAGCGTATCACACACAGCGCATAAACCGCCGTCAGATTCTGATCGCCGGGCGCCGGTTCCTCTAACCTCGGCGGGATTGCGTCGGGGCTCGCGGCTGCTGTTTGTTTGCTTTTTCGCGGTACATTTGCGGCGCTGTTTGGCAGCCGCGGTGTCTGTGTGCACGACGCCGTGTGAGTAATTCTCTCTCTGTGTCACGCTGCGAGGCCGGTCTGAGCCTACCTGCCTGTTTCGCCCAAGCGCCGAGACAATTATCTTGGCAGGGCCCTCTCTGTGCCTGCCTCGTTGTGTTTAAACCCCGCTAAACCGCCGCGTCTCCGCTACAGGTCACTGGCAATCTGAGAAACGCACTCTGGTGTGCACCGCCGCACACTCGCTGCTGCCTCTTTGGGACTGTGTCATTGTGCCTGTGTGTGTGTTTGTGTGCATGCGTGTGTGTGTATGTGTGTGTGTGTGTGTGTGTGTGTCTGTGCATGTGAGCATTGTATGTGTGTGTGGGTGGGTGTGTATGAGCACTGTATGTGAGTGTGCCCTATGTGTGTGTGTGTGTGTGTGTGTGTGTGTGTGGGCACTGTATGTGGACGTGTGTGTGTGTGTCTGTGTGTGTGTGTATGGGCACTGTATGTGTATGTGTGTGTGTGTGTGGGGGGGGGCACTGTATGTGTGTGTATGTGTATGGGCACTGTATGTGTTGGTGTGTGTATGTGTGTGATTATTATTCTAAGCCCTTGAGTTGCTGTGGCCTGCCGGATAATGTAATGTATGGTATAGTATGTTCTGCCAGTGCAGTGTCGTGTAAAATATACCCTCACCGGTCACTTTATTAAGTATACCTTGCTAGTACCGGGTTGGTCTTCTGCTGCTGTAGCCCATCTGCTTCAAGGTTCAACATGTTGTGCGTTCAGAGATGCTCTTCTGCATACCTCGGTTGTAACGAGTGGTTATTTGAGTTACTGTTGCCTTTCTATCAGCTCGAACCAGTCTGGCCATTCTCCTCTGACCTCTGCCATCAACAAGGCATTTTCGCCCAGAGAACTGCCGCTCACTGGATATTTTATCTTTTTCAGACCACTCTCTGTAAACCTTAGAGATGGTTGTGCGTGAAAATCCCAGTAGATCAGCAGTTTCTGAAATACTCAAACCAGCCCATCTGACACCAACAACCATGCTACGTTCAAAGTCACTTAAATCACCTTTCTTCCCCATTCTGATGCTTGGTTTGAACTTCAGCAGATAGTCTTGACCATGTCTACATGCCTAAATGCATTGACTTGCTGCCACGTGATTGGCTGATCATATATTTGCGTTAACGAGCCATTGAACAGGTGTACCTAATAAAGTGGCCGGTTAGTGTATGTGCATGTAACTAAAGCACAGCTCAAACAGGCTTTCAGAAGATGGCTTTGAAGTGCTTTCATGTTTCTCTGTTGCGTTCTCCTCATACCGAAGTCTCACAAGTTGTTCGGAGGGAAAGCCAGAGGTCAGGGTCTCATTAACACACGATAAGGCTGCTGGGGGGGGGGTGGTGGTTCCCTGTAAGACGCGGTGCGGAGGGGTAAAAGTGCATTATTTATGTGACCGTTCCTCTTATGTGTGTTTAATCATTCTCAGTGCGCAAAGTGGATGTGATTTAGGAGCCAGATTGGGGGTGGTGATTAGCCGAAGGAGCCCCGTGAGTGTGGCTCTCTCGCCCACTCGCTCGTTTAGGCAATGCGAGCGCGCTCTCCAACCCTCTCCGCCTGGAACTCGCTGCACCCCTTCCTGGTGTGCGGGCTGTCTCTGCCACTGCGTGAAACAGCTGCATGTGGGCTGTGGAGCTGTGATCACAGGGAAGCCTTTTCTTTTTCACCTTGCGTGTGTGCGTGTGTGTTTGTGTGTGTGTGCGTGCGCGTGTGTGTGTTTGCGTGTGTGCGTGTATGTGTGTGCGCGCGTGTGTTTGTGCGTGTGTGCGTGTGTGTGTGTGTGTGTGTGTTTCTCTGCGTCAATGTGAGCATGTGTGCATATGTGGGCATGCTTGTGTTCATGTGTGAGTATACACACACACACACACACGTGCACGCGCATGTGTTTGGTTCAAGCCCACCGTCTCCACTGGGCCATCTGTTTGCTGTGCTTTACATAACAGCAGAAGCCCTGGTTCCCGATGTAGGCCAGTCATCTACTTGTTTTCTGTCTGCAGATTAATGCTGGATCCAGAGGGTAATACCTCCTCTTTTCTCTGCGCTCACAGCCAACCGGTCTGTGCCTGCAACACACACACACACATACACACACACACACATGCACACAGTGAGGCCTAGTCTGTTGGTCTCCCCCTTTCTTTAGCTCCAGGGGTTGCTTCCCTGTTCTGTATGTGGGTCATTTCTGCTGCACATCATTGGATGTGGACAGGGGGGGCTGTGGGACGCTTATCTTATGAGGGGCCTAACGTTTAGCTCTGTCACTGCTTTTTCTCGCAGCGCGTAATCAATATAATGCACTTCCTGCGGGGAGTTATCTGTCTCGACTTCTAAAAGGTAAACATGAACGAGCAAAGCTGAGGATTTCGGGTCCGCGGAACGCTGATGGAAACATAGATTTCTGTCTTTATTTATTTACCTATTCATTTATGCTCAAAAGGCATTTATCCCGGGGCCTGGCAAAAGAAAGTGAAATACAGCCGCTGCTTGAAATCTCCGCGCAGCCTGTTCATTCTTTTTTTATC